>NW_027499770.1:0-91444 GCF_021521415.1 Bidens hawaiensis | reverse complement strand
GTTTTATATTCCGCGTAAAGTTTTTAATCAACTCTGATATTTAGAACTGTGTTTATGAGTAAATCCGACGCTAAAGTAGGGTCACCGGGTTCGGGGCCTTACAACTAAGGGAGGGGAAGAAAAAGAGAGAAAAAGAAGAAAAAACCATATTTTTAAGATTTTTTAAGAAGAGGATAGGAGGGGAAGTGAGAGAAAATGATGGAAAATATGAGCATATACACATCCTTCCAAATTTGAGAGATATATTTTAATTCTTATCAATTACTAAATTACTCTCATATCTAACCTCCTATTATAGTTTACTTGAAGAGTTTAATTGGAAAATTGTATTTTTTTTTCTTTTCCACTTAACTCGGGAAGACCTAAAATGTTTAATTCCATTTCTTTTCATTAGCTCAGGAACACGGGATAAAACAAACACATTTTCCTTCCCCTAGCTTTCTTTCCTATTCTAATTCCCCTACCTTCCCCTCCCTCCTTAAATGAGACTCGGGAACACAGTAGCTGAACGCAAATTAGTGACAGGGATTCAATATCACTTTGTAGTTGAACGCAAATGAGTATATTAACAAAAGTAAGCAAATGAACTTAAATAAACTTAAACTAGCGGACATAAATGAATGAACATAAGCAAATGTCCGTGAACCTAAACAAACGAATGATATGTTTGTTCATGTGTGTTTACTTAATTAACTAAACAATTTTTTTGTGTTCATTTTTGTTTATTAAGTAAATAAATACTTCACGAACTGTTTACCGAATGGTCTCTTCGTTAACTTTACAAAGAACTAACAAAAGAAACTTTTTGGTAAAGCTTGAAGATACCTTGTCAAATGAAGGTATTCACCTATCTTTAGTTGGTCTCCTACTATACATGAATGAACCCTAATCTAGAATATTCTTGATTTTGTATTATTTCTACCAAAATATCTGTGTGCCTGAAGAGGTAGGTCCCAGCAGAGCCCAGTTGGACCCGCAAGACTCACCTTAAACAGGGACGTCTGCGCAGAGACCAACTGGATCCGCAGGACCAACCATGCTCAGAGACGTAACGTCCTTACGCGCAGTACGCAAGCTGGTCCCGCAGGAAATGCCTCCCAATGGTGAAGGACTCCGCCTGTCCCCGCAGCCTCGGATACAAGCCATTAGGGAAGGCCACCCGCGCAGCATGGCTACACGCACAAGGCACTTAGCTCTCAAATCGTTCAGTGTCACCTGAAGGAATGAGCCAAGCCGGGAGCAATCCCGTACAGAGGCGGGAGGGGGAATACTCCCGCCCAAATAAGCCAGTCCGTATACTGAAGGATCTTTTACTGTACCTGACGAGGTATGGGCAAAAGATCTGATCAGAGATGCGACAGCTCACTGACAGCAGCATGGCAGACAGCACGCCACAGCACTGTGACCAATAGCCGCCGCCTACCCACCAACTCCTGCCATACCACGTGCCTAGCCTGTAGTTGGCAGAAGAGGAAGAGTGCACGACACGCCTGCTCTGTGTCAGCCGCTACCTATTCACCACTCACAGGCGGGGCACGTGCATAGGTTACAGTTGGTAGCGTGTTGGGCCGGCTAAACCCCTTGGAAACCTACCTTCGGCTATAAATACCACAAATGGTATGATCATCTCATCTTATCATATCTTATCATATTACCATCATATATACCTGATATCTGCTCTAGCAATCTCTTAATATACTTTTATATTTAAAGAGCAATCTAGTCTGATTCTCACGCCGGAGGGTGGTCACAAGGAGGAACCCCCCCCCCCTTCTCAGTGACGAGCTCACGGTGTCTGTTTTGCAGGTTATCAGAAGAACCATCTTCCAAGGGTCTAACCCCTCGTGGGAAACATCTCTCCAACCCCCAGGTTACCAGTAACCTGCCCGGGGTCCGGTTAGTGTTTCTTCATTGGCGCCATCCGTGCATAAAGCTAGAACTACAATTTTCTCCAGTTTTTTCAAAACTTTATACAAAAGATGGTTAGAGAAATTCCGGTAACCACAACCCCAGCTATTGGGGGGAATACCGGCAACACAGTTTTTACAAACACTACTCCGGCTACCGAAGCCGGAGCAAGTGAAGTAAATTTTACGAACACTACCCCACTTACTAAAGCAGGGGCAAGTGCAGTAAATGACCGCCTACTGGGATCCACCGATACCCAGTTTGAAAAACGAAGACTCCCCCGCCAGACTCTCGACGAAGTCAAGGCATGGGCGGAGGCACGACAAAAGGAATTCCAGGCTGAGTTAAATGAACGCTTGCGTTCCGTGCAACAGGCCGACGAATTCGAATACTGGGAGGATGACTCGGAGGAATCCGACTCCGACGCGAACCCTCGTCATAAAGCAAAAGGGAAGCGTAAAGAAACGGAAACCCAACCGAAAAGGCATTTTGGACAAGCCTTCAAACCAAAAAGCATAGATAGAAGTCCACGAGACTTCTCTAAAACGTTCAGACCAAACGTTACAAATGCAGGAACGTCCAAATTTGCAAGGGACATTGCTGAAGCAATTGCCCCGAAAAGTGCTAAACAAATGCCTAACATAGGCACATATGACGGCCTATCTGATCCAGACGATCATTTGAACAGGTTCATAGCGGGGGCAACCGTTAGCAATTGGACGGAACCCACGTGGTGTTACATGTTCCAAATGACGCTGGTGGGGGCTGCTAGGGCTTGGTTTGATCGTTTACCGGTTAACCACATTTACGACTGGGCAGACTTCCAGCAGAAGTTTAGCCAACACTTCAGCCAGCAGCGAAAGTATACCGAGGAGCAATGGACAATCCTCAAATGCACACGGGAAGAAGATGAATCTCTGCCAAACTTCATCACTCGCTTCAACTCAAAGAAGTTAAGTTTGGGCAATATCAGCGAGGATCTTGTTCGCGCAGCCTTCATCCAGGGCGCGCAAGACCCAGAGCTTATCCGCACCCTAACGGGTAAAGATGGAATGCCATCCACATGGGATGGCATCATGACAGCAGCCAAACGCTATGCGGAAACGGAGAAGCAACTGGGTAGAGACCTTCCGCAGAACACAAACCTTTACACCCAGAGGACGAGAGAGGACAACGTCCTCACCGCCCGATTGAACAAAAAACGGAAGCAAGGCATTTGGCAGTCAAGGGTAAACTTTGACACCTCATCCGGCTTACAGCACCGATTGGGTGAAAGGGATAATGTAAAGCCGCACCGGAACTCCAGATGGACGCCACTTACCAAAAGCGTCACTGACATATTTGCTACTGAGGAGCTCCCATGGCCAAAGCCTCCAGTAATCCGGCATCGTCACGATGCTGATCGGAGCAAGTACTGTGACTATCACAGAACAAAAGGCCACAACACTGAAGAATGCATAGACGTAAAAGACATGGTCGAAACATTCGTCAGAGATGGGACGCTCGCGCACCTCGTGGCGAAATAAAAGCTAGGCAGGCGAGTGCGTATAGAACCCCAGCTGGGGAAAACACGAACCAATTCCAGCTTCAAAAACGAGACTACATGCTGCGTAAAGAACGAGATCCCGAACCAGGTGCGTATCGGCTCGATGGCACTCCCATCCCAACATGGAAGGGAGTTCAATTACACAGTTTGCATGTAATCAATTCCAATTTGTAAAGAGAAGGCCAAGAGCCACTTCTAATGGAAATGATTCTCTTTAAGAATATCGAAGCTGATGATTTTACATTTATACTTTTCTGGACACTAATATGCCGGTTTTCACCGCATAATTACGTGAAGTCATTGCATGGGAAGGCGGTCCTACCCGCACGAACCCAATAACGTGACAAACCTTCACGCAGGTCAGTTGAAGGGGAAAAAGTTCAGCACCCAAAAATGAAAGTGCCGGTCTATCCGCATGAATCATTAAGGAAACTGAATAATAACCTGTCAACAACCGCGCGTCGAACGGTTAAAACTATCCAACACTGGTGACGACATTCACATTACGTGAAGTCGTTGCGTGGGAAGGCGGTCTTACCCGCACGAACCCAATAACGTGGCAAACCTTCACGCAGGTCAGTTGAAAGAGTTCATCCCATTAAATGAAAGTGCCGGTCTATCCGCATGAATCATGAAAGGAAAATGAACACTAACCTATCGACAACCGCGCGTCGAACGGTTCAAAACAAAATTCTTAAAAAGATGAGAAAAACCTACACGCAGGTCAGATAAGGGTAAAGTTCTGCCATCCTACTAAGTGCAAGTGACGGTTCTACCCGCACAATCACGAAAGAGGAAGCAAAACTTCACCTATTATCAACCACGTTCAAAGGTTAACTTATCCTCAAAAGATGAGAAAAACCTACACGCAGGTCAGATAAGGGTAAAGTTCTGCCATCCTACTAAGTGCAAGTGACGGTTCTACCCGCACAATCACGAAAGAGGAAGCAAAACTTCACACCTATTATCAACCACGTTCAAAGGTTAACTTATCCTAAAAAAGTAAGAAAAACCAGCACGCAGGTTAGATAAAAGTTAAAGTTTAGCCATCCTACCAAGTGCAAGTGACGGTTCTACCCGCACAATCACGAAGGAGGAAGCGAAACTTTAACCCACTATCAACCACGTTCAAAGGTTCTTATTCTGAACACTTGGAAAATTGCTAATTTAAACATGCAAGTCATAAGTTTATAAAGCAAGGAACCCAAAGAAGGAAATAACAGTCTTATACGCAAAAAGATTAATATTTCAATGATGTATTACAACAGTGGCCGGGTAACTACCCGCCTAAAAGAAATCTATACAAAGCTAAGTCTATCCTAGCGGTGGGAAGAGATCTTCAGGATAAGGCTTCAGGGCCACCTCCGCTTGGACCAGCACCGTCTGAGCGTGGCTGCCCAAGGAAAGCCTTAAGGATGTTTAGCCCATCATCAGCAGCAGCAGCCTCATTCACCTTCTCCACCACTGGATGCGGGAAGGCAGCGTACTGGTTCACAGCTTGGTCATAAGCAGCTTCAGTATTAACATTGAATAAAGGGAAGTTGGAGGGCGGAAAGCCTCTCTCAGCAAACCCTAGACCAAGCAGGAAGCCAGTCTTCTCCCCATCCTCATGAGAAGCGTTGAGGGCTGCGCTCATCGCATCGTCATAAGAGGTCTCTGAAAGGACCCGACGCGCAACCTACAAAAGAATACAAGTTAGAACATTTTCTAATTACGAGCGGAAAGCGTAAAGAAAAAGATAAAGATACCTGAGGCAACGCTTCTCGAAGCAGCCATTGGAGGGTAGCTTGACTTTCTTTGTAAGCACGTTCGGCTCCGTTTTTATCAAGGTTGGCAAGTTGAACTTCCTTGGCGGCAGCCTCTTCGACGCTTTTGAGTTTCCTTTCAGTGCGGTCAAGCACCCCCCTCTGGTCAAGGATCTCCTGCAGCTTCTTGGCATCTTCCATTGCCAAGGCGTCATGAGCATGCTGAAGAGCCTTTAATTTGCATTTAAGCTGCTCATTCTCTTCGCGAAGCGGCTCAACAACAGCTTCAGCCTTGGCAGCCCTCTCAGTTGAGTTTTCGCGCAGTCTTCTTGGCCAGCCGAAGCTGTTCATTCACAGCTTGGGCAGCCTTCGAACGGGCCTCGAGTCGCGCCTGGACTTCAACCTCGAGGGCCTTGAATGCCTTCTCCTTCTCGGCTGCGGCAGCGGCCAACTGCCGGTTCTCCTCCCGAAGAGCCCGCGCTTCAGATACATCTTTGGCGCGAGCTGCTTTTAACTTGTCGTTTTCACGACAAAGCAGCTCGACGCGGGGCTGCGTCCGGGCCTGGAGAACCCGAAGCTCATTGGTTAGCCTACCCTCTTGGTAGCTAGCCATGGCTTCCCCCAACGCACCATGAGGAGCAGCGTGGCGAGCCCAGTCCACTCCACGCACTCCACAGGGGTACGAAGGGTTGTTCCTCGGCGTATGTTCCATCTTGGAACATACACTTCATTGGAATCCGACACTGCAAAAGAAACAAAGGCAGTTAGGAAAAGATGATAAAAATATATAAGGGAAAAAGAACCCTACGTACCTGTAGGGTCAATAACAGACCGATAGCCGCCAAACCCATCACCTGAACCTAAAGGAAATCCATCCAACAGGTCAGGTAGACGGGAAGGTGGCATAGATCGGCGGGAAGTCTGGCGCATACCTGATGGTCCGGCCGTCGGTGCCGGTGGCGCAGGTATAGTGGCAGCCGCTGTGGTAGCCATGTTTGGCGCCACCTCCTCAGCAACAGTAACCGTCGGCTCCGTGAAAGATGCTGTAAAAATTGCACTCACGGCCGGCGGAGACACCTTCTCAGCTGGAACAGCCTCAGGAAGGCTGGAACCAGCGGAAGCAGGCGTAGACGCCTGGGTCGACGCCTCGGGAAGGCTGACCGAGCCTACCGTCATTGGCGGGGGAATACTTGCTCCAACTCCACCCTGGAATGCGTCAACATCCACACCTGCACAAGCAAAAGTGTTAGAAAAATTTATTTGAAACAACAAATCTAGACAAGAATTATGGGGGTACTCACGGGGTTTCTTGAGCTTGAACGCACGGACGAGCGGGGGCGAACCCGATGGAGCCGGCCTCTTGACACCGGTAACCGTCGTCGTCGCTGCCTCCCCGGAGGTAACACCTGCAGCCTCCGGAGCGGTGGTCTCCTCACCACCGGGCTTCCCCGCCACCTCTGCATTATCTGACTCCGAGTCAGATAAGACTACCGGGTCGGCCGTAGAGGCCACCTTCTCCTTGCCCTTCCCGACGGCAGCCTTTTTCTTCCGCACCAGTGGAGGACCTTCTGCGGATTCCTCAGAAGAAGAAATGTCATGAACTCCAGTAGCAGGCACAGCATTGAGAGGTTCAGGGTAGAAGATAGGCTTACCTGGCCGTCGGTGGCTCAGGATCTCTTGGCCTGGCGGGTAAACCTCCACGAACCGACCCGCGGTCTGCTCTAAGATGGGCAACTCGTTCTCGTCCAGAGCACGAGTACCCATCCGCGCGGGACCATCTTCCTCCCGCGGGTTCAGGAGCGACTGAAGATCGTTCCCCTCTGAAATCAACAAGCAAGTTAGTAAAAATCGAAGTCAGCAAAATGAAACAAGACGTACCATAAGGGACAGAGTTCGAACCATATTCAAGGACGATCGGAACCTTATCCGCATTCGCCGCCTTCCACACCCGGCTCATCCCCAACATCACCATCGCCGACTCCGGAAAACGGAAAACCGGGGACTGGACCCGGGAAATCTTCGAGAACCATTCCGCCTCCTCGTAGTTGAGGGCGGGAAGGTTCGGAAGCGCCTGGCCATTCTTGAACTTCATGGCGATGGGGATGGCGCGAGCGGATATGAAGAAGAACTCTCTTCTCCATGAGCGAAGACTCCGCTCGGTGGTACAAATCTTTAAACCCTTGATACGGGTTGTAAGAGTGTACCACCCTTGGATGCACCTCCATGTATAGAAGGTCATCAGGCGATCAACGAGGGGCTCAAGGCCCAGTATCCGGCACACCCACTCAAAGTGCCGGACCTTGGCAATGGCCATGGGGTGCACCTCTGTCAGATGCACACCGTGCCTCTCTAGGACACGGTACACAAACTTTGTCAACGGAAACCTAAGGTTCCCGTAGACAAAGAATGCAGCATAAACCCCGATCTTGCCACTAGGGGCATCGTACACAGTATGGTGGGGTTCAGGAAACTCAGGCTCGAGAGACTCGAGCATGAACTTCCTGATGATATACTGGTACAGATCGACAGGAAGAGAGCACTGGCATTCGCCAGCAGTCTTCTGGTCATCAGCATCATGAGAAGACATGGTGGAAGAAAGACGAAAAGAGATTTCAGGGTAATGCTTTACTGAACAGAAAAATTCGCCGGAAATTACTTGAGAAGAAGAGATGAAAGTGGAAAGTGTGAATTGCAAATAACCCTCTCCCCCTTTATATAGTAATCGCAATTAATGCGGTGAATTTAATGCGGAGGAGAGAGAAATCAAATGTGCAATGAAACTATGACACGTGGCAAAAAGCAAGCTGGCAACAGCTGTTGAAAGGACGTGTGCCAGTAATTTCGCGGCCACGCGCCCGAAAAATCGCTCCCACGCGCCTGAAAAAGCGACTGGAATGACCATGTTCTGTCACGTCACCATAACTTCCTGCACGTCCTGACACAGTCAGAAGAAACCGTCGCACGACGTTTTAGAGGTTTATCTTTTCACCAACTCTTCGAATTTCAAAATTCAAAATTCGAAAGTATTAAAAAGTAAGCGGGAAAATACCCCTTACCCCTTGGCAAGCAAGTAACCGTAAGACGGATGCGGGTACAGTGTAAAGGCAAAACCCTTCACATACCTAACACCCGCAGGGAATTGAAGCCAAATAAACCTTGGCAAACAAGTAACCGTAAGCCGGCTGCGGGTACAGTGTTAAGGCAAAACCCTTCACATACCTAGCACCTGCAGGGAATTGAAGCCAAGAACCTTGGTGAACAAGTAACCGTAAGACGGATGCGGGTACAGTGTTAAGGCAAAACCCTTCACATACCTAGCACCCGCAGGGAATTGACGCCAGGAATACCTTGAGAGTAAAGTAACCGTAAGACGAGCGCAGGTACAGTGTTAAGGCAAAACCCTTCACATACCTAGCGCTCCGCTGGGAATTGAAACCAAGAAGGATCTTCTGGGCAATGCTTGCGGAAACGGAAATAGCATCCCCGCATAGCGGGAACATCGAGAACTACGTTGTTTGAAGCTCCAGGATGGAATTGGTGGTCTTAACATAATTGATCACTATGTTCAAAACTACCAAAACCTCATGGAAAATACATACAACTGGGACTCAATGCTCCTGACTTGCGAGGAGGTTACAGACCTACCCGCATCATACCCAAAGACCAAGCAGGAAACTCGGGCATTTCTGCAAGTGACAAGGACTTCCGCGGAAAGAATCCCCATGGAAAACCTTACAAAACCCTTTTCAAAACCCTTTGCTCAAGTCCAAAAGTTCACCTCTTCATTAAACACTCATGAGAAGAACATTGGACTGGGGGGACTTGAAGAGGTAGGTCCCAGCAGAGCCCAGTTGGACCCGCAAGACTCACCTTAAACAGGGACGTCTGCGCAGAGACCAACTGGATCCGCAGGACCAACCATGCTCAGAGACGTAACGTCCTTACGCGCAGTACGCAAGCTGGTCCCGCAGGAAATGCCTCCCAATGGTGAAGGACTCCGCCTGTCCCCGCAGCCTCGGATACAAGCCATTAGGGAAGGCCACCCGCGCAGCATGGCTACACGCACAAGGCACTTAGCTCTCAAATCGTTCAGTGTCACCTGAAGGAATGAGCCAAGCCGGGAGCAATCCCGTACAGAGGCGGGAGGGGGAATACTCCCGCCCAAATAAGCCAGTCCGTATACTGAAGGATCTTTTACTGTACCTGACGAGGTATGGGCAAAAGATCTGATCAGAGATGCGACAGCTCACTGACAGCAGCATGGCAGACAGCACGCCACAGCACTGTGACCAATAGCCGCCGCCTACCCACCAACTCCTGCCATACCACGTGCCTAGCATGTAGTTGGCAGAAGAGGAAGAGTGCACGACACGCCTGCTCTGTGTCAGCCGCTACCTATTCACCACTCACAGGCGGGGCACGTGCATAGGTTACAGTTGGTAGCGTGTTGGGCCGGCTAAACCCCTTGGAAACCTACCTTCGGCTATAAATACCACAAATGGTATGATCATCTCATCTTATCATATCTTATCATATTACCATCATATATACCTGATATCTGCTCTAGCAATCTCTTAATATACTTTTATATTTAAAGAGCAATCTAGTCTGATTCTCACGCCGGAGGGTGGTCACAAGGAGGAACCCCCCCCTTCTCAGTGACGAGCTCACGGTGTCTGTTTTGCAGGTTATCAGAAGAACCATCTTCCAAGGGTCTAACCCCTCGTGGGAAACATCTCTCCAACCCCCAGGTTACCAGTAACCTGCCCGGGGTCCGGTTAGTGTTTCTTCAGCCATATATTCCTTTAGCTGTAGTCTTCATATTTTTCAAAGCATTTCATGGACTTTCATGCCTTAATCCAAGCTTACGTGGTGGAATCTAAACCTTTCTATGAGGGATGATGCATCAAGAATGGTCTACAAATTGTCGGAATCAATACTCTTAAAGGTCAAGCGTTTAAAGCCAAAAATTCCTTGTCGTGACTCCTCGCACTGGACATTTTCATCATGTACCCTTTTCATCATTGCAACAACTTTTGGATAAGATGCTTGGCCTTGCCCCATTCATCTTCAAAGGATGCTTTGGCCGTGCGAGTTTATACTCCGCGAATTCCCTTTTCCTCTGGCTTCTCCCCTATGAGAATTGATCTCGAGTTGCATTGTCATTATCGTCAAGCTTTGCATTCGGTTCCATATTCCACATGCATGCCTATTCGTCGTCCATTTTGCATAAAGTATTCGAAAATTTGATTGTAAATCCCTTTACTTTCTAGAAAAATTCCACCTCAAGTACAAATTTGAAATCGTCCATGGGCACAACTGTTGCATCCAAATCACATTCGGGTTCTCTACTCACAGCTTTCACGACATGTATCATCCTACCGGTTCTTTGATCATGGCTTTGATCCACCATGTTCATCTATCGTTGTGAAGCCAAAGTATGTTAACCTTATCCTTTTAGACATACTTATTGGTTTTTCTTGTATCAACTAAGGCTTTTTCAGGGTATATCGTGTATTCTATGTCAACACTACAAGAATTTTACCCTGTAGCGACGACATCTGTAGCCACGACAAAATTCGTTGGCATTTTGACCCATTATAGTAAAATATTCATATATTAAGTGTATTAAAGTGAGTCCGGGTCATTTGACCCATTCTAACAACCCGAGTCAACTTTAACAGACTTAAATTATCTAACGTTAATATCAAACATATCGAAATGACCCAAACCTACTTTAGCATATTTAAAATATACTATTTTTAGTTTAAATGTCTCTGAATGCCCTGAACCCTCTTTAATAGAAAAAAGTTTGGTATTTATTTATAGTATTGTTAATATTAGGGTCGATTTGTTGAAATTTGAGAATTATTACCGATGATTAATTTTTATAGTTAAACAGGTTGGTTATCTGATCAATGTTGAAAAATCAATAAAAAAGGTTGTAAAACTTGGGTTTTAATACATTTGCCAGCCATGGCAGTAAGGTGTCGTATCCATATGAATGATTGAAAAATATTATTTTTTATTTTTATTATTATTAATTAATTAAGCTAAAGTGGACAAATGATGTCAAATAATTTTTAAGAAGTAGATTATGAAACTTGATTGCGTAAGCAAGAAATGGATTGTGATTGAATTTAGATCAACAGAGGGCAACCCCTTGATCTCTTTTAACTAGTTGAAACCCACATAGACATGATCCTGTGAATGATTTTATCTCAAGTGATAGTTAAAGACAAGTATTTAATACCAAGTCGTACAATCTACCTCCCCCCTAGTTATCAAACCACTTAGGCTATGTGTAGTGGACGGACTATAAATTGGGGCGTTTTGCGTCGTGTGGAGCCCAGTCAGCAAGGGGTGAGAATTTGTTTTTGGGGTGTAATGGTATAGGGACTACAAATAGTAATATAATATATATATAAATATATATATATATATGTGTGTGTGTGTGTGTGTGTGTGTATACGACCTCGCCCCCATCCCTATTCGCCCAAAAATCACCGGGGGTGGCGGTGTTCGCGCCCCTTCGCGCCCAAATCGGCGCCCACTACACTTTGATGAAAAAAACTGAACATAAATGCTAAAGATATATTTGCAACACAAAATTCATTTAAAGCAATCAAACCACAAATATTTTTAAGTCAACGAAAAATGATCCAAATAAATAGATTAAATAAAGCTCAAATTTCACATAAACGAGCCATCCACGCTAAGGCTAAGGGTAATGGGACATGGTTGAGCCCCAAGTGATCCAATCAAAACCCGACACGTAGACAATGACATGACACTGGATCAAGCCCCCTCGTCCGCGCCCCTGATCACATGAAGGGTGTACTGGTGTTCGCGAGCCCCAAGTGATCCATCGGCTAGTTTTTTAAACTTAAACTAGCCAAAGGCTAGTTGATCGCCCCGCGGTCCCGGTCACAGGGCTCGTCCGCACCCCTGATCATCTGAAGGGTGTAGCGGTGTTCATGAGCCACCTAGGCCGTCACCTGGACCACACCGGCTCCTTCACCCTCCCCACCAACTACCCCTGGCCTAAGAAGGTTACATAGAAGTTTAGCCGCTCATGATCATCATTGGAAATACGCCACTCCACAATAACATTGGAAAGAACATGTTGCTAACGAATTGAAAGAAGAAATTGCAAAATAACTCGAACCACAACTCCAAAACCAATTGAATGAACAATGGAAATGAATGCAACAAGAGATGCAACGACACAGTTTGTCCTACGAGAAACAAGGGCACTTTTCAAAGAAAAAAAATTCAAGGTATCGTAGCAGTATTAATGAATATGATGTTGGAATTTTTTTTTAAAAAAATGTTAAAAATTATTATTTTTTCATTAGGTATAAAATGCATGTTCCCACAAGTTTTGGACACGGTAAATTATATTTAATTGTTTTTAATATAAATGTTAACTATTTCATTTGCATTCTATGTTGTGGGCGCAATGAACCAAACCGCATTCAAAACAAGCTAAAATATATAAGGTGTCGATGTTTGAAGTTGAATGTTTAAGCTGTTAAAAGTGTCAAAATTCTTAAAAAATTAAAGTGGAAGAAGTGAGATCTTATCCCACATTGATGGAGAGACGGGACCTTAAACGGTTTATAAGGAAGAGCATTCCTCGCTCGTTCTTCCCCTTTAAAGAAGCCACATGAGTTCGGTCTTACTTTTTTTTTAACCGCCAAAGCCTTTATTTCATCTCTATTTACAATTTTAACCCCCTAATATTACATCCCACCCCATGACTCGAACATGCATGAGTTCCCACCAAGAAGGATTCTCCTCCTACGGCCAAAGCCTAAGTTCAAACTAAATTACTAGTTGTATATTATTAAAGTTTTCTAGTATGATGCGGCAAAAACTTTGTGGAAACTTATATATCAATGAACGTGATCAAAAAATACTTTACTTTGAAAATGAAATTTTTTTTTAAAGAAAATTTATATTTATTGAAGACAAAGTTAAACATCGTTAAAGTTGGCCCACAAGATGCAACACAAATTTTGTAACTTTACATCTTAACGCCAGAAAATATTAAAAATGCCAAATTTTGATGGATTAATTTACTATGAATGGTTTGAAAAATATTATATATATTTATATAATTTGCTAACTTTACATCTTAATTATAAAGTTTAAAAGGAAATCAGAATTTGAGTAAGGAATCGTTAAACCTAGTAGGAAACCTTTGTCGTGTTGATGAGTCAATAGAAATCCAAACACAACTGATATATTTTAGATGAATATCAATCTTAACTCAAAACATATTTAAGATGGTCTAAATGTGTAGTCTGAACTAGTTTTTTTTTCCTAGCTTATGCTTTTAATTTTATAAAAGATACAAGACATATGTCTTAAAAAGATTAATAATTAAATCTTTTATACAGTATTATATAGTTTGAAACTTTTTTAAAATGCAATCATAAGACTATCCTCATTGGCAATTGAGACTGCAATCTCATTATTAAAAAAATTAAAAAAAAGATGAAAAAATAGCAAAAGGCAAACGATCTGATCGGCTGGGCAATTGGGTTTGCAATCTCATAACCAAAAAAGTAGTGGACACTTGTCAACATATGTGTGGATATGTGAATTTATTTTATTTTTTCTTTTTTATTCTTAACAATTAATTATATATATATTTTGATTTTTGTTTTATAACTTATTATATTTAACTTTTTAAAAAAATCTAAAAACACAGTCTTACTTAGTTTTTTTTGTGAGCATTCCGGTATAAATTTCGTTAAAAATGGAGTTTGTTTAAAAAATTGTATTTTTTATATAAAATTTTAGTTTTAACCATTATTGAACTATCTTATTTGAACCACTAGTTTTCTATTGATTAGTCAGATTTTTTGGATAAGATTTATAATCTAAAAAATCAAACATTATCTGTTCACAAAAATAAAATAAGTATCTAAATTCGTATTTTAACCCTATAAATATTATAAGAACTTTCGTATTTTAATCAAAACTAATTATAAATTGAATTTATTTAATTAAAAAAAAGATGAGATTGGGTTGTTAATGGGAGTAAAAGATTGGAGTGGGTTAAATTTTGTAGATTGAAGAGAGAGAAATTAATTTTATAATGTGAGATTGAGATTGTAAGATTATTGATAGGGATAGTCTAACTCTATATATAGTATTCAATTTTATATAGGAAAGTAGGACATACTTAATTACTGACTTCCACAAGGGCCAAGCCACCTAAAACACTCAAGCTGTACTTTGTCTTCATGTTCTCAACTTGTCCCTGATCCAACTACCCCTGCCCTGCCTCCCCAAAATTTAATCTTCATTTCTTATTATCTTAAATTCTAAAAGAATATATTTATTGCGTGAAAACGTAACATATGCCAACTTAATTCAAATATTTTTATTATTTTATTAATGTGATCTATATATTGAACTACATATCAAATTATATATATGCACTGATGATTATAGAATAGTTTTAGTAAATAAATAAGGTATTGAAAAATATAATTAAGTTATAGCAATCCCGTTTAGTTAGGTCATGGCCCATGGGAACATGAAGAGGTAGGTCCCAGCAGGGCTCAGTTGGTCCCGCATGACTCACCTTGAACAGGGATGTCTGCGCAAGGACCATCTACTCCCGCAGGACCCACCATGCTCAGAGAAGCCTACGCGCAGTATGCAAGCTGCATACGCAGGGAAAAGCCTCCCAATGGTAAAGTAACCCGCCTGTTCCCGCAGTTGCGGATACAAGCCATCAGGGAAGGCTACCCGCACAGCATAGCTACACGCATAAGGCTTAACACTTACAAATATTCAGTGTCACCTGAAAGAATGAGCAGAGGCGGGAGGGGGAAAACTCCCGCCAAAATGGGCCAGTCTGTATGATGGAGGATCTTTTGCGTGATACCTGACGAGGTAAAGACAAAAGATCTGACCAAGAATGCGACAGCTCACTGACAGCAGCGTGGCAGACAGCACGCCACAGCACTGTGACCAATAGCCGCCGCCTGCCCACCAACTCCTGCCAGACCACGTGCCTAGCCTGCAGTTGGTAGAAGACGAAGAGTGCACGGCACGCCTGCTCTGTGTCAGCCGCTACCTATCCACCACTCACAGGTAGGGCACGTGCATAGGTTACAGTTGGTAGCGTGTTGGGCCGGCTAAACCCCTTGGAAACCCACCTTCGGCTATAAAAGACAGCAAATGGTATTATCATTTCATCATCTACTATCTCGTATAACTTACTTGATAATTGCTCTAATAGTATTCATATACTTTTATATTTAAAGAGCAATATAGACTGATTCTCACGCCGGAGGGTGGTCACAAGGAGGAACCCTCCCCCCTTCTCAGTGACGAGCTTACGGTGTCTGTTTTGCAGGTTCCTTGAAGTACAACTTACTCTGCTGGACCTAACCTTCGTGGGAAACATTACTTAGCCCCCAGATTACCCATAATCTGCCCGGGGTCACTTAGTGTTTCTTCATTGGCGCCATCCGTGCATAAAGCTAGAACTACATCTTTCTCCAGTTTTTCAAAACTTCCAAGATGACTAGAGAAATTCCGGTAACCACAACCCCAGCCACTGGGGTAAACACCGGCAACACAATGTTTACAAACACTACCCCAGCCACCCAAGCTGGGGCAAGTGAAGTACATTTTACGAACACTACCCCAGTCACTCATGTAGGGGCAAGTGGAGTAAATATTCCACTGGGATTCACTGATGCCCAGCTGGAAAAACGAACTCGAGCCCCTCGCCAAACACTTGATCAAGTGAAGGCATGGGCCGAGGCACGTCAAAGAGAATTTCAGGCTGAGTTGGACGAACGCTTGCGTTCAGTCCAACAAGCTGAGGAATTCGGTAGTACTCGCCAGCACCTCAACATGAGTAGTGAGTACGAGTACTCAGACGCCGAGAGGGAAGACTCCGACACCGACGCGAACCCTCGCCATAGGGCGAAAGGGAAGCGTAAGGAAACGGATCCCCAGCCAAAAAGGAATTTTGGGGAAGCATTCCAACCAGTCACGGAAAAAAGCTCGCGTGACTTCTCCAAGGCCTTTAGACCTACTGCCACAAACGCAGGAAGGTCAAAATTTGCAAGGGACATTGCAGAAGCAATCGCCCCGAGGAGTGCCAAACAAATGTCCAATATTGGCACATACGATGGTATATCCGACCCAGATGACCATCTGAACAGGTTCATTGCGGGGGCAACCGTCAGTAACTGGACGGAACCCACGTGGTGCTACATGTTCCAGATGACTCTGGTAGGAGCAGCCAGAGCGTGGTTCGACCGTTTACCGGTCCACCACATTTATGACTGGGCAGACTTCCAGAACAAGTTCAGTCAACAGTTTAGTCAACAGAGGAAGCACACTGAGGAGCAGTGGACGATCCTCAACTGTGTGAGAGAAGAGGATGAATCCTTACTGGACTTCATCACCCGCTTCAACTCCAAGAAGCTGAGTCTGGGCAACATCAGTGAAGACCTCGTTCGCGCCGCTTTCATTCAGGGCGCTGAATACCCAGAACTCATCCGCACTCTGACGGGTAAAGACGGCATGCCATCCACGTGGGATGCCATAATGACGGCAGCCAAGCGCTTTGCCGAAACGGAGAAACAGCTGGGAAGAGATCTCCCCCAGAATACAAACCTCTACACGCAGAGGACAAGGGAGAACAATGTGAGAACCGCCCGGCTAAACAAAAAGAGGCGGCAAGGTATTTGGCAGTCAAGGATAAACTTTGACACCCCCTCAAGCTCTCGCCCTCTGGTTGGCGGAAGGGACAACACGCACCCTTCGAACCGGAAAAAACCGTTGGACGCCACTCACCAAGAGCGTCACGGAGATATTTGCCACGGAAAAACTGCCATGGCCAAAAGCCCCAGCGATCCGACAGAAACCCAATGCGGATCAAAGCAAGTCTTGTGACTTCCATGGGACAAAGGGCCATAGCACTGAGGAGTGCACATCCTTGAGGGACATCGTCGAGACATTCGTCAAGGTTGGGAGGCTCGCACACCTCGTGGCATCTATCAAGAAGGGAGGAAGGAACGACAACAGGTACAGGGGTAACGGACGAAAGCCCGTCGACATTAGCATCAACATGGTCCATGGTAAGGTCAGAGGAAGAAAGAGACCGATAACCGAACCATGCGCATGGAAGGAAGCAGAAGTGCGCTTCCCGCGAGTGCCGGGAGGCCCAAACAAAGAAGGCCCCATTGTCATTAAAAGCCGGCTGGGGCACTACATCACCTCCCGCACCCTCGTTGACAATGGCGCATCGTCGACAGTGATGTACAGGCAGTTCTTCGACAAGCTCGACGATGAAGACAAGGAACGCCTGGAGACGGTCTACGCTTCAATGGAAGGGTTTGACGGTAGCATGAACACTCCCTTGGGCATCCTATCTTTCCCCGTCACTCTCACCGATGGGAATTATTCACGCACGGAGGATGTGGATTTTGTTGTAATGAAAAAACCACATCATACGTATGACATCCTATTCGGGAGAGACGGGATGGCAAGATTCAACGCCGTGGTATCCTCAGTCCACGGCATGATGGGATGGCCAACAACTGAAGGCGTAGCGATGATCACGGGCATTCCCCAGGTATGCATCGCATCTGTCTCCTCTAAACCCAAACCGAAGATGGCCAAACAAACCATCACTGAACCTGAACAGTGGGCATTCAATGGGAAATATCCCGATCAGGCCGTTACCATTGGCCCGACAATTGTTGATCCAACACGCACCTTACTCAAGCGCTTACTGCAGCGAAACGCAGACATCTTCGCGTGGACACCAGCCGACATGACTGGTGTACCCCGGGGTAAGGCAGAGCATAAGCTCAAATGCGATCCGGCCGTTACGCCGATCGTACAAAAGCGCAGAGTAATGGGGCCCGAGCAAACCAACGCGTGCAGAACCCAAGTCAAGGAACTCCTTGATGCGGGCATCGTGCGCGTTAGCAAATATCAAACGTGGGTTGCAAATCCCGTAATGGTACCG
Source organism: Bidens hawaiensis (assembly GCF_021521415.1). Lineage (NCBI taxonomy): Eukaryota > Viridiplantae > Streptophyta > Magnoliopsida > Asterales > Asteraceae > Bidens > Bidens hawaiensis. Next base: position 73,227 of record NW_027499770.1, on the reverse strand, counting down.
AAGAATAACAAACAATGGCGCATGTGCATAGATTTCAAAGATTTGAATAAAGCATGCCCCAAAGATTGTTATCCGTTGCCAGAAATTGATCTCAAGGTGGATTCGGTGGCACCATTTCGCCTTAAATGCTTCTTGGATGCGTATAAGGGGTACCATCAAATCCACATGGCTGTAGATGACCAGGACAAAACCGCCTTTCGGACGCCCGATGGCACATTTTGTTATAAAATGATGCCATTCGGACTTAAGAACGCGGGATCCACGTACCAACGACTAATGGACAAAGAGTTTCACGCCCAAATTGGGAGAAACTTGGAAGTCTATATGGATGATTTGGTCATCAAAAGCCCCGAGCCAGAGGCGATGTTGAAAGACATTGAGGAAACTTTCAACACACTCAGAAAGATAAACATGAAGCTCAACCCGAGCAAGTGTTCATTTGGGGTGGAAGAAGGGAAGTTCTTGGGAGTCATTATTACTAAAGATGGCTTCAGAGCGAACCCTGAAAAGGTCGAAGCCATTGTCAAAATGGAATCACCTACCACCATAAAACAGGCCCAAACACTGAATGGACGACTAGTCGCGCTTAACCGCTTTTTGGCAAACCATGCGGATAGGTCTTTCCCATTTGTGTCAACGCTAAGAAATTGTTTAAAGAAAACGCACTTCCGCTGGACACCAGAAGCGGAAGCAGCTTTTCAGGAGATTCGATCACGCCTGATCGAACTCCCAACACTCACAGCACCACAAGCGGGGGAGGAGTTAATCCTATACCTCTCCGCAACAGATAGAGCAACCGGGGCAGTCCTGCTTGTAGAACGAAAAGGCATCCAGATGCCAATCTATTATGTTAGCCGCGTGCTGGCAGACGCGGAAACCCGGTACTCTACCCTGGAAAAACTGGTCTTGGCACTTATTCACGCTTCACGCAGGTTGAGACGATATTTCCAGGGTCACCCAATCACTATTCTCACCAACTTCAAACTCTCAAATGTTCTAGGCAAACCCGAGTTATCGGGACGTCTAGCCAAGTGGGCAATTGAATTGGGAGAATATGCGATTCAATACAAGCCGAGACCAGCCATTAAAGGCCAGGTCCTGGCTGATTTTATTGCAGAAGTCCCCGCTTCACGGGAGAAAGAGTGCCAGGAGGAGGTTCAACCCTCCCCAGCACACGAAATCAATGAGGTCTGGCGACTCTACACTGATGGAGCAGCTAGTAACGAGGGTTCAGGCGCAGGGTTAAAATTAACAAATCCAGCAGGCCAGGAATATACTTATGCTATTCGGCTGGATTTTCCAAGTACGAATAACGAGGCTGAATATGAAGCATTCCTGGCCGGATTGAGGATTGCGCGTAAAATGGGTGTAAAAAATTTGGAAGCCCATGTAGATTCCATGCTAGTGGCAAACCAAATAAACGGGACGTACACGGCTGTGAACGACACAATGGCCCTGTACCTTGCCCAGGCCAAAGCCATCATGCGCGATTTTAATGATTGTAAAGTGATACACGTCAAGCGCAGCGAAAACAAATCTGCGGATGCGTTAAGCAAGCTTGCATCACTGGCCTTCACCCACTTGGGAAAGGACATCCGCGTGGAACTCCTCGAAACACCATCAGTCCCGCACAAGGAAATTTGTGTCATCCAAACCGGTACAGAAACATGGATGACCCCAATAATAAAATACCTTGAAACAGGAACGTTACCAGAGTCGAAGTCACAGGCAAGAAAACTACGCTGTAAAGCACTGAATTATCAGCTGGTCAATGACATCCTTTACAGACGTAACTTTCTTGGCCCATTGTTAAGATGCGTGGACAACCAAGATGCCGACTACCTCCTAAGGGAGGTTCACGAAGGCATCTGTGGAGTACACGCAGGCCCCCGCGCTGTGGTAGCCAAGCTAAACAACGCGGGATACTTCTGGCCGGGGATGCATATGGACGCGTTGGCATACATCAGAAAATGCAGATCTTGCCAGCTTTACGCACCCAACACGCATCGCCCGAAAAATGAACTTGTTCCTGTCACTTCCTCGTGGCCATTTCAGAAGTGGGCCATTGACGTGACAGGCCCATTTCCTACAGCAGCTGGGAATGTTCAGTTCCTAGTGGTAGCCATTGACTACTTCACCAAATGGATAGAAGCGAAACCTTTAGCCCAAACAACCGCAAAGCATATCAAAAAATTTATTTGGGAATTTATTATTTGTCGTTTTGGACTTCCACAGAATTTGGTAAGCGATAATGGCACCAACTTTGCTGACAAGAAGCTACAGCAGTGGCTGAAAGAACTTCAAATCACCCACACCTTTACCTCAGTGGCACACCCGCAAGGTAACGGTGAGGTGGAAAGAGCAAATAAGAGCATCGTCGAAGGCATAAAGAGAAGACTCTTGGAACATAGATCCGGTTGGGTGGACGAGCTTCCACACGTCCTTTGGGCAAACAGAACGCTGAAGAAGACCAGTACGGGAGAAACCCCGTTCAGTCTCACTTATGGCACTGAAGCCATGATCCCAGTCGAAATCGGTTTACCCTCACCAAGGGTCTTAATCCAACCAGGAGACAATGATGCGGAAAGACGGTTAGACCTTATGCTAACCGAAGAGCGCAGAGACTTAGCCGCCGTGCGGGAAGAAAACTACAAACGACAAATGCAAAAATACTACAACACGCGGGTAAAACTCTGCAATTTCAATGAAGGAGACTACATACTGCGTAACAACGAGGCTTCGAACCAACAACGCCCAGGAAAGTTGGCCCCGATTTGGGAAGGGCCATACGTTATCAAAGAAGTTCTGGGAAAGGGCGCATACCGGCTCGAAAGGCTCGATGGCACTCCCATCCCTAGAACATGGAATGGAGCTCAATTACGCAAATGTTATATGTAGATCAATTCCAACTTGTAAAGAAAAGGCCTAGAGCCACTTCTAATGGAAATGATTCTCCTTTCATGATGTATTGATAGCTTGTAACCTATGAACTTCCCTTACGGGAAGAAGTAGTTGCGTGTGGAAGGCGGCAATACCCGCATAAACACAACGCCAAAATGTTAAAAAGTTCTAAGGAAAACCTACACGCAGGTCAGATGTAGGTAAAGTTTAGCCATCCTTGTAAGTGCAAGTGACGGTCTTACCCGCACAATCACAAACAAGGAAGCCAAACTTAACTTACCATCTACCACGTTAAAAGGTTAACTTATGAACACTTAAAAAAGGATAAGAAAAACCTACACGCAGGTCAGATATAGGTCTAAAGTTAAAGCCATCCTACTAAGTGCAAGTGACGGTTGCACCCGCACAATCACGAAAGAGGAAGCGAAAACTTTAGTCCATTATCAACCACGTTCAAAGGTTTAACTTAATGCCTTAGAAATTTCGAAAAGGAAAACCTACACGCAGGTCAAATAGAGGGTAAAGATTAGCCATCCTACCAAGTGCAAGTGACGGTTTTACCCGCACATTCACGAAGGAGGAGGCGAAACTTTAACCCATCATCAACCACGTTCAAAGGTCCTTATTCTAAACACTTGGAAAATTGCTAATTCAAACTAAGTATGCAAGTCATAAGTTTATAAAGCAAGGAACCCAAGGAAGGAAATAACAATCTTATACGCAAAAAGATTAATATTTCACAATCTATTACAAGAAGGGCTGGGTAACTACCCGCCTAAAAGAAATCTGTACAAAGCCAAGTCTATCCTAGCAGTGGGAAAAGATCTTCAGGATCAGGCTTCAGGGCCACCTCCGCTTGAACCAGCACCGTCAGAGCGCGGCTGCCCAAGGAAAGCCTTAAGGATGTTTAGCCCATCATCAGCAGCAGCAGCTTCATTCACCTTCTCCACCACTGGATGCGGGAAGGAAGCGTACTGGTTCACAGCTTGGTCATAAGCAGCTTCAGTATTATCATTGAATAAAGGGAAGTTGGAGGGCGGAAAGCCTCTCTCAGCAAACCCTAGACCAAGCAGGAAGCCAGTCTTCTCCCCATCCTCATGAGAAGCGTTGAGGGCTGCGCTCATCGCATCGTCATAAGAGGTCTCTGAAAGGACCCGACGCACAACCTACAAAAGAATACAAATTAGAACCATTTTCTAATTCCGAGCGGAAAGCGTAAAGAAAAAGATAAAGATACCGAGGCAACGCTTCTCGAAGCAGCCATTGGAGGGTAGCTTGACTTTCTTTGTAAGCACGTTCGGTTCCGCTCTTATCAAGGTTGGCAAGTTGAACTTCCTTGGCGGCAGCCTCTTCGACGCTTTTGAGTTTCCTTTCAGTGCGGTCAAGCACCCCCCTCTGGTCAAGGATCTCCTGCAGCTTCTTGGCATCTTCCATTGCCAAGGCGTCATGAGCATGCTGAAGAGCCTTTAATTTGCATTTAAGCTGCTCATTCTCTTCGCGAAGCGGCTCAGCAACAGCTTCAGCCTTGGCAGCCCTCTCAGTTGAGTTTCGCGCAGTCTCCTTGGCCAGCCGAAGCTGTTCATTCACAGCTTGGGCAGCCTTGGAGCGGGCCTCGAGTCGCGCCTGGACTTCAACCTCGAGGGCCTTGAATGCCTTCTCCTTCTCGGCTGCGGCAGCGGCCAACTGCCGGTTCTCCTCCCGAAGAGCCCGCGCTTCAGATACATCTTTGGCGCGAGCTGCTTTTAACTTGTCGTTTTCACGACAAAGCAGCTCGACGCGGGGCTGCGTCCGGGCCTGGAGAACCCGAAGCTCATTGGTTAGCCTACCCTCTTGGTAGCTAGCCATGGCTTCCCCCAACGCACCATGAGGAGCAGCGTGGCGAGCCCAGTCCACGCACTCCACAGGGGTACGAAGGGTTGTTCCTCGGCGTATGTTCCATCTTGGAACATACACTTCATTGGAATCCGACACTGCAAAAGAAACAAAGGCAGTTAGGAAAAGATGATAAAAATATACAAAGGAAAAAGAACCCTACGTACCTGTAGGGTCAATAACAGGCCGATAGCCGCCAAACCCATCACCTGAACCTAAAGGAAATCCATCCAACAGGTCAGGTAGACGGGAAGGTGGCATAGATCGGCGGGAAGCCCGGCGCGTACCTGATGGTCCGGCCATCGGTGCCGGTGGCGCAGGTATAGTGGCAGCCGCTGTGGTAGCCATTGTTGGCGCCACCTCCTCAGCAACAGTAACCGCCGGCTCCGTGAAAGATGCTGTAAAAATTGCACTCACGGCCGGCGGAGACAACTTCTCAGCTGGAACAGCCTCAGGAAGGCTGGAACCAGCGGAAGCAGGCACAGACGCCTGGGTCGACGCCTCGGGAAGGCTGACCGAGCCTTCCCTCATTGGCGGGGGAATACTTGCTCCAACTCCACCCTGGAATGCGTCAACATCCGCACCTGCACAAGCAAATGTATTGAATTTATTTGAAACAACAAATCTAGACAAGAATTATGGGGGTACTTACGGGGTTTCTTGAGCTTGAACATACGAACGAGTGGGGGCGAACCCGATGGAGCCGGCCTCTTGACACCGGTAACCGTCGTCGTCGCTGCCTCCCCGGAGGTATCACCTACAGCCTCCGGAGCGGTGGTCTCCTCACCACCGGGTTTCCCCGCCACCTCTGCATTATCTGACTCCGAGTCAGATAGGACTACCGGGTCGGCCGTAGAGGCCACCTTCTCCTTGCCTTTCCCGACGGCAGCCTTTTTCTTCCGCACCAGTGGAGGACCTTCTGCGGATTCCTCAGAAGAAGAAATGTCAACTCCAGCAGCAGGCACAGCATTGAGAGGTTCAGGATAGAAGATAGGCTTACCTGGCCGTCGGTGGCTCAGGATCTCTTGGCCTGGCGGGTAAACCTCCACGAACCGACCCGCGGTCTGCTCTAAGATGGGCAACTCGTTCTCGTCCAGAGCACGAGTACCCATCCGCGCAGGACCATCTTCCTCCCGCGGATTCAGGAGCGACTGAAGATCGTTACCCTCTGAAATCAACAAGAAAGTTAGAAAAAATCATAGTCAGCAAAAAGAAACAAGACATACCATAAGGGACAGAGTTCGAACCATATTCGAGGACGATCGGAACCTTATCCGCATTCGCCGCCTTCCACACCCGGCTCATCCCCAGCATCACCATCGCCGACTCCGGAAAACGGAAAACCGGGGACTGGACCCGGGATATCTTCGAGAACCATTCCGCCTCCTCATAATTGAGGGCGGGAAGGTTCGGAAGCGCCTGGCCATTCTTGAACTTCATAGCGATGGGGATGGCGCGAGCGGATATGAAGAAGAACTCTCTCCTCCATGAGCGAAGACTCCGCTCGGTGGTACAAATCTTTAAACCCTTGATACGGGTTGTAAGAGTGTACCACCCTTGGATGCACCTCCATGTATAGAAGGTCATCAGGCGGTCAACGAGGGGCTCAAGGCCCAGTATCCGGCACACCCACTCAAAGTGCCGGACCTTGGCAATGGCCATGGGGTGCACCTCTGTCAGGTGCACACCGTGCCTCTCTAGGACACGGTACACAAACTTTGTCAACGGAAACCTAAGGTTCCCGTAGACAAAGAATGCAGCATAAACCCCGATCTTGCCACTAGGGGCATCGTACACAGTATGGTGGGGCTCAGGAAACTCAGGCTCGAGAGACTCGAGCATGAACTTCCTGACGATATACTGGTACAGCTCGACAGGAAGAGAACACTGGCATTCGCCAGCAGTCTTCTGATCATCAGCATCGTGAGAAGACATGGTGGAAGAAAGAAGAGATTTCAGAGTAATGCTTTACTGAAAAGAGAAATTCGCCGGAAATTACTGGAGAAGAAGAGATGAAAGTGGAAAGTGTGAATTGCAAATAACCCTCTCCCCCTTTATATAGTAATCGCAATTAATGCGATGAAATTAATACGGAAGAGAGAGAAGTCAAAGGTGCAATGAAACTATGACACGTGGCAAAGGCAAGCTGGCAACAGCTGTCAAAAGGACGTGTGCCAGAGATTTCGCGGCTACGCGCCCGGAATCCCGTGCCCACGCGCCTGAAAAAGCAACTGGAATGACCACATAATGTCATGTCGCCATAACTTCTGGCACGTCCTGACACAGTCAGAAGAAACCGTCGCACGACGTTTGAGGTATTGGGTTGTTATCCATCCACCAACTCTTCAAATTTCAAAATTTAAAAAATTTGAAGACTAAGGTTCAAAAAAGTAAGCGGGAAAATACCCCTTACCTTGGCAAACAAGTAACCATAAGCCGGGTGTGGGTACAGTGTAAAGGCAAAACCCTTCACATACCTAACACCCGCAGGGAATTGAAGCCAAAATATTTGGCAAACAAGTAACCATAAGCCGGGTGTGGGTACAGTGTAAAGGCAAAACCCTTCACATACCTAACACCCGCAGGGAATTGAAGCCAAAATATTTGGCAACCAAGTAACCATAAGACGGGTGCGGGTACAGTGTAAAGGCAAAACCCTTCACATACCTAGCACCCGCAGGGAATGGACGCCAGGAATACCTTGGAAGTAAAGTAACCATAAGACGGATGCAGGTACAGTGTAAAGGCAAAACCCTTCACATACCTAGCACCCGCTGAGAATTGAAACCAGGAAGGATCTTCTGGGCAATGCCTGTGAAAACGGAAATAATATCCCCGCATAGCGGGAACATCGAGTACTACGTTGTTTGAGGCTCCAAGATGGAATTGGTGGTTTAAACATAATTGATCACTATGTTCAAAAAACTACCAGAACCACAGGGAGAATCCGCACAACTAAGACTCAATGCTCCTGACTTGCGAGGAGGTTACAGACCTACCGCATCATACCCAAAGACCAAGCAGGAAACTCGGGAATTTCTGCAAGTGACAAGGACTTCCGCGGGAAGAACCCCATGGAAAACCTTACAAAAACCCCTTTTCAAAACCCTTTGCTTAAGTCCAAAAGTTCACCTCACTTTATTAGACATTCGTGAAAAGAACATTGGACTGGGGGGACTTGAAGAGGTAGGTCCCAGCAGGGCTCAGTTGGTCCCGCATGACTCACCTTGAACAGGGATGTCTGCGCAAGGACCATCTACTCCCGCAGGACCCACCATGCTCAGAGAAGCCTACGCGCAGTATGCAAGCTGCATACGCAGGGAAAAGCCTCCCAATGGTAAAGTAACCCGCCTGTTCCCGCAGTTGCGGATACAAGCCATCAGGGAAGGCTACCCGCACAGCATAGCTACACGCATAAGGCTTAACACTTACAAATATTCAGTGTCACCTGAAAGAATGAGCAGAGGCGGGAGGGGGAAAACTCCCGCCAAAATGGGCCAGTCTGTATGATGGAGGATCTTTTGCGTGATACCTGACGAGGTAAAGACAAAAGATCTGACCAAGAATGCGACAGCTCACTGACAGCAGCGTGGCAGACAGCACGCCACAGCACTGTGACCAATAGCCGCCGCCTGCCCACCAACTCCTGCCAGACCACGTGCCTAGCCTGCAGTTGGTAGAAGACGAAGAGTGCACGGCACGCCTGCTCTGTGTCAGCCGCTACCTATCCACCACTCACAGGTAGGGCACGTGCATAGGTTACAGTTGGTAGCGTGTTGGGCCGGCTAAACCCCTTGGAAACCCACCTTCGGCTATAAAAGACAGCAAATGGTATTATCATTTCATCATCTACTATCTCGTATAACTTACTTGATAATTGCTCTAATAGTATTCATATACTTTTATATTTAAAGAGCAATATAGACTGATTCTCACGCCGGAGGGTGGTCACAAGGAGGAACCCCCCCCTTCTCAGTGACGAGCTTACGGTGTCTGTTTTGCAGGTTCCTTGAAGTACAACTTACTCTGCTGGACCTAACCTTCGTGGGAAACATTACTTAGCCCCCAGATTACCCATAATCTGCCCGGGGTCACTTAGTGTTTCTTCAGAACATATAAAGATACTTGTGAATGTATTTTTGTAACTTTTCATTGCTAGTATTAGTCAACTTCTAACTTCTTTAAGGTTTTAAATATTTCCTTTTTTCTCCAGTGTGAGCAAGATGAATCATCATATACTATTTAGTTTTGATGAACAAGTCAAACAAATGATTTTAATAATTAAGAAACACATCTCATAACATTTTGTCTACAACTATTGTTGAAAATGATAACAATTTTCTATTATCTTAAAATTAATAATAACCTTACGTGATGGATGGATCCCAAGTGGTCTAAACTCTAAACACACTTTCTTGCGTATGTGGGATTTGATAAACAATGTCTTTGATGTTAAGATTCTAGCTTGGAAATTAAAACACAGATTTAATACTTGGATGTTAAACTTTAGTTTGTAAAGTAAAACACTTACATAATTTCCAAATCGATACATGCTCTAAGACGCACGTCAACTATTATTCTTCTAACTATAGTCACTTTATTTATTTAATTAATTGTTAACACCGAACTTAACCTAGATTCTAACTCATCTCTTGCCAATACGGAAACTCAATGTTATAAGTAACAAGTGATCTTAGCTAGCTATATGCCATAGTTTCCATATTCAAGAATCAAGAGTCTTAATGAGTTAAAATCCAAGACCAAGAGAAGAAGCGAGTATGGATTATCAAATCTTTAAATCCTTATATACATCCGGTAATTACTATTAACTTGGTGAAATAGAAGATGTGATCACTATCAAACTAGTATATGTTGTAACATTGACCTTTACCATATTAGAAAGTTGTTTATAGAGTGGATATTAAGATAATAACGACACGATAACTTAGTTATTATCCATCTAAATAAGTTTAGATATAGTGTTATGTTTCATTGTTTCTACTACTTTTGTTTACTTGTAATTTTACTTCATTACAAGAGTGAATAACGAAGTAAGAAGCAAACAAAATTTAAAATTACCAGCCTATCACCGTTTAGTTTCTTAAAAGAAAATATATTCACAAACATTTCATTTTTCAATGCAACACTTCCTCTTTACATATTATATTATACTTTATTTTTTTTTTTTAAAAAAATCACATTTACCTTAATACACTATAATTTAAACCCACAAGCTTACGTTTATAAGGATGCACACTATATCACTAAGTCAAACGTTCATGATTACTTTTAGTTGATAATGTAAGGATTTAATATCAAAAGCATCTTTGAAAAATAAAATAGTAAACACAGTTTATTACCTTTTTTACAACACATATTATTTTAGTAAGATAATAATAAAAAAAATTTAAATATCTCCAATGCGGTGCTCGACCTGTGATTTGTAGCCAATGTAAAGAGAGATAGATGAGTAAAACCGTAAGCTCATTTGTGAAGATGGTGACGTGAATTAGTGTGAAAACAAAAATGTAAAAGGACGAAAAAAAAAAATATTTTCTAAATTTTCTCTTGCAGGATGGTCTATTGGTCTTATATAATTTGTTAAAAGTAAACTAATTCATTTTTTTATATTGTATGTAGATTTTGAACCTGTGTATTGTACGAGATTTATAGAATGATAAAATAAATAAAATCCGTTATTTGAAATAAAAGAACAAAATTAAAGATAAAAAATGAAATATATAGTAAAAGTCTAGAATTTCAAATTTATATATTTGAGAAAATCTCTTTGTATATAACATTTTTTTATCCGATATTAAATTTTAGAACACGTATGTTAGTTACCATGGATAATGCAACATATAATATCCATGTGAAAAAAACTAGATATTGAAGTTACAAACCGATCCTAGAAAAAGATTGGTCTTAGTTATTCCTATTTGTTTAACTTTCATGTTTCTACTTGTTTGATTGGTAATCAATATTTTGTATTAAAATTTTTCAGTATTTTATAACTCAACTGTTAAAATGATTTTGTTTCATAACCCATTAATAACTATAAAAAATGAGATGAGAGATGAATATGTTTGAGATTGAGTTTGAAAACTAAATATCGACTTATTGACATTTTCAAAAAGATATTTTGAAAAGCCAAGATTTATGGTTTATTGAAAACAATTTTTTACCCTTTCAAAAATCTAAAATAAAAGTGACTTTTGTGTTTGCCAAACAGTTTTTTTAACTTATTGACTTATTAAAAAGCGAATAACTCAATAAGTTATTTCCAACCTCAAATCCACACATACTCAAAGGTTAGGAGAGAAATAGACTATTTTATAACTCATTTTCCATAATTATTTTAACCCATGTTCTAAAAATAGCTAAGATGAATTAGATGAAAGATCAAAAGATTATAATTAAAAGCAAACTTGACATAAGCTTTATTAATTCAAGAAATAGATCAACATTAAGATTTACTAATATACATAAAAATAAAAATATTATTTAAACTTGAGACTAGTTTGAAAATATAGTTTGTCATTATTATGATTCAAACAAAACTCAAATTGTTGAATTTTGTCGTATGAATTTAAAAACCTCCGTCCCAAAAGTCAACCCCTCTTTCTCTCTCATCCCACCACCACCTCCTTCACCATTCTTTAACACATAATTCTTCTTTCCCAACTAAACCAACATCCATTCCATCCCATGAAGAAGAAGATCAATATCACACATTCACTCTCATCCAAATAATATTATCATTCCTTCCTTCATAAGTCATAACCAGTTATGGGCAACGACGTCGGTAAGCTCACCGTCTGTTTCACCGGACCAGACCGCCGTAAAAACATCGCCGGTATCATCCCTGACCCGTTAAACGATCTGGGTCACTCCTTTTGTTATGTTAGACCCGACCCATCTCGAATATCCTCCTCCAAGGTCCATTCTGAGGAAACCACGACGTTCCGGATAATATCCGGACCGTCGGTTTCCGCTAACACCTTGAAGAAACACTAGGTGACCCGGTGCAGATTATAGATAATCTGGGGTTTAAGTAATGTTTCCCACGAGAATGAGGTCCAACAGAGATGGTTGTTCTTCAGGGGACCTGCAAAACAAACACCGTAAGCTCGTCACTGAGAAGGGGGGGGGTTCCTTCTTGTGACCACCCTCCGGCGTGAGAATCAGACTAGATTGCTCTGAATATAAGTGTATATTAAGAGATTGCTAGATAACAGGATAGCAGATGATCTTACCATTCCAAGATGTTGGAGTATTTATAGCCGAAGGTAGGTTTCCTAGAAGGTACAGCCGGCTGAATAGTATTCCTGTTCTACCAACAGTGGACTATGCACAGACCATACTGGTTGGTGGGTAGGTTACGGCCGACAGTAACAAAGTCGGCTGCACTATTCCACCAACTGTAGATTATGCACGTCCCACCTACTGTGGATTGTACGCAGGCCATGCTGGTTGGTGAATAGGTTACGGCCAACAGTAACACTATTCCACCAACTGTAGGCTGCGCATGCCCCACAGTAAGGGTTGGTGAGTAGGCAGCGGCTAATAGTGACAAACAGTACTAGAGGGTGCTCCTCCTCGTACTGTTGTCGGTGAGCTGTCACCCTGTGATTGGCTCATGGGCTGTTCTGGTCAGATTGTCTGTCCTATCCATACCTTGGTAGGTATAGTACAGAAGATCTTTCAGAATCATACGGACTGGCTCATTTTGGCGGGATTGTTCCCGCCTTGCTCATTCATTCATGTGACTACTGAAGTATCTATTGTCTTGTGCGTGTAGCCCTGCTGTCTGCGGGTAGCCTTCCCTGATGGCTTGTATCCGCAACTGCGGGAACAGGCGGGGTACTTCACTATTGGGAGGCTTTCCCTGCGTGTACAGCTTGCGTACTGCGCGTAAGGTTCTCTGAGCATGGTGGGTCCTGCGGGAGCAGATGGCCTTTGCGCAGACGTCCCTGTTCAAGGTGAGTCTTGCGGGACCAACTGGGCCCTGCTGGGACCTACCTCTTCAAGTCCCCCCAGTCCAATGTTCTTCTCACGAATGTTTAATAAGGTGAGGTGAACTTTTGGACTTTAAGCAAGGGGTTTTGAAAAGGGTTTTTAGTTTTAAGGTTCTCCGTGGGGATTCTTCCCACGAGTTTCCTAATGTCACTTGCAAAAATTCCCGATTTTTTTGCTTGATCTTTGGGTATGATGCGGGTAGGTATGTAACCTTCTCTCAAGTCAGGAGCGTTGAGTCTTACTTGTATATAGTCTCCATGGGGTTCTGGTGGTTTTCAACATAGTGATCAATTATGCTAAGACCACCAATTCCATCATGGAGTTTCAAACAATATAATTCTCGACGTTCCCGTTATGCGGGGATGTTATTCCTCTATCCGCAAGCATTGCCCAGAAGATCCTTCTTGGTTTCAATTCCCTTCGGGGCGCTAGGTATGTGAAGGGTTTTGCCTTAACACTACCCGCGCTCGTCTTACGGTTACTTTACTTCCAAGGTACTCTTGGCTTCAATTCCCTGCGGGTGCCAGGTATGTGAAGGGTTTTGCCTTAACACTGTACCCGCACCCGGCTTATGGTTACTTGGTTGCCAAGGTATTCTTGGCTTCAATTCCCTGCGGGTGCTAGGTATGTGAAGGGTTTTGCCTTAACACTGTACCCGCACCCGGCTTATGGTTACTTGGTTGCCAAGGTAAGTACTTTCCCGCTTACTTTTGAATCTTTTTGAATTTTGAATTTCGAAATTCGAAGAGTTGGTGGAAAGATAGGAACAGTCCAAACATCTGAAACGTCGTGCGACGGTTTCTTCTGACTGTGTCAGGACGTGCAGGAAGTTATGGTGACGTGACAGTACATGGTCATTCCAGACGCTTTTTCAGGCGCGTGGGCGCGATTTTTCGGGCGCGTGGCCGCAAAATTACTGGCACGCGTCCTTTTGACAGCTGTTGCCAGCTTGCTTTTTGCCACGCGTCATAGTTTCATTGCACCTTCGATTTCTCTCTCCTCCGCATTAAATTCACCGCATTAATTGCGATTAGTATATAAAGGGGGTGGAGGATCCTTTCCAATTCACACTTTCACATTTTCTCTTCATCTTTACAGCGATTTCCGGTGAATACTCCTCTATTCAGTCGAGCATTCCCTTGAAATCGTTTTCTTCTTCCTTCTGCAAGATGTCTTCACATGATTTCGAGTCTACCACCGATGATAGGAGTACTGCTGGCGAGTGACAGTGTGCTCTGCCCGGCGATCAGTACCGGTATGTTGTTAGGAAGTTCATGCTCGATCCTCTCGAGCCTGAGTTTCCTGAACCCCATCAGACCGTGTACGATGCCCCCAGAGGCAAGATCGGGGTTTATGCAGCATTCTTTGTCTATGGGAATCTTAGGTTCCCATTGACAAAGTTTGTTTACCGTGTCCTTGAGAGGCACGGTGTTCATCTGACCGAGTTGCACCCCATGGCGATCGCCAAGATTCGCCACTTCGAGTGGGTGTGCCGGATTTTGGGCATCGAGCCCCATGTGGACCGCCTGATGACCTTCTATACTTGGAGGTGCATCCAGGGGTGGTACACCCTGACAACCCGTATTAAGGGTTTAAAGATTTGCGCGACCGAGCGCAGTCTCCGATCGTGGAAGCGGGAGTTCTTCTACATATCCTCCCGCGCCGTCCCCCTTGCCATGAAGTTTAAAAATGGCCAAGCAATTCCGAGCCTTCACGCCACCAACTACCAGGAGGCGGAATGGTTCTCGAAGATATCCCTGGTCCAATCTCCGGTTTACCGGTTTGCGGAGTCCGGGATGGTGATGTTGGGGATGAGCCGGGTGTGGAAGGAGGCGTCTCAGGTTCCCATCCTTCTCGAATACGGTTTGAACTCTATTCCTTATGGTATGTCTTGTCTTTTCTGCTGATACGAGTTTGTCTTCTAACTGTTTCTTTTCTTTCAGAGGGGAACGATTTGGAGTCGCTCCTGTACCCGCGGGAAGCTGACGGTCCCGCGCGGATGGGTACTCGTGCTCTAGACGAGGGCGAGTTGCCCATCCTGGAGCAAACGGCGGATCGGTTTGTGGAGGTCTATCCGCTGGGCCACGAGATCCTGAGCCACCGGCGGCCAGGTAAGGCGATATTCTATCCTCAATCCCTCAATGCTGTACCCGCTGCTGGAATTCCTGACATCCCTTCTTCTGAGGAATCCGCAGATGGTCCTTCGCTGGTGCGGAAGAGGAAAGCTGCCGGCGGAAAGGGGAAGGAGAAGGTGGCCTCCACAGCCGATCCAGTGCTTCTATCTGACACTGAGTCAGATAGTGAAGAGGTGGCGGGGAACCCCGGTGGTGAGAAGACCACTGCTCCGCAGGCTACGACTGTTGCCTCCGGAGAACCAACGACGACGACGGTGACCGGCATCAAGAGACCGGCTCCATCGGGCTCGTCCCCGCCCGTCCGTACGTTCAGGCTCAAGAAAACCCGTAAGTACAAACGTCCTTATCTTTGTAGATTTCACTATAAATTTATTGAAACTTATCTTCTTGTGCAGGCGTGGATGTTGACGCATTCCAGGGTGGAGCGCAGAGTAGTACCTCTCCGCCAATGACGGTAGGCTCGGTCAGCCTACCTGAGGCGTCGACCCAGGCGCCTGCGCCTGCATCCGCTGGTCCAGTTGCTCACTCCTTTGAGCCGACTGTTCCAGCCGAGATGACGTCACCGCCGGCCGTGAGTGCGATATTTACAGCATCCTTCACGGAGCCGGCGGTTACTGTTGTTGCTGACTCCACGGCGGCGACCGCGGCGGATACCATGCCTCCGCCATCTACTGCGGCGGAAACCGTGCCGCCTCCGCCATCGGCCTCGACGGCCGAACCTTCAGGTACGCGCGAGGCCTCTCGCCAATCTTTGTTACCTTCCCATCTGCCTGACCTTTTGGATGGATTTCCCTTAGGTTCAGGTGATGGGTTCGGTGGCTATCGGCATGTGATCGACCCTACAGGTGCGTAGGGTTCTTTTGGCCTTTATACATTTTTTTTTATCATCTTTTCCTAACTGCTTTGTTTCTTTTGCAGTGTCGGATTCCAATGAAGTGTATGTTCCAAGATGGAACATTCGCCGAGGAACAACCCTTCGCACACCTGTGGAGTGCGTGGACTGGGCTCGCCACGCTGCTCCCCATGGTGCGTTGGGGGAAGCCATGGTTAGCTACCAGGAGGGTAGGCTAACCAACGAGCTTCGGGTTCTCCTGGCCCGGATGCAGCCACGCGTCGAGCTGCTTTGTCGTGAAAACGACAAGTTGAAAGCAGCTCGCGTTAAAGAAGTATCTCAGGCGCGTGCTCTCCGGGAGGAGAACCAAAAACTATCCGCAGTGGCTGCGGAGAAGGATAAGGCCTTCAAGGCCCTCGAGGTTGAGGTTCAAGCGCGACTCGAGGCCCGCTCCAAGGCTGCCCAAGCTGTTAACGAACAGCTTCGGCTAGCTAAGGAAACTGCGAGGAACGCGACCGAGAGGGCCACCAAGGCTGAAGCTGTTGCTGAGCCTCTCCGCCTGGAGAATGAAGAACTTAAAGCCAAATTAGAGGCTCTTCAACAGGCTCATGATGCCTTGGCTATGGAGGATGCGAAGAAGCTTCAAGAGATCCTGGACCAGAGGGGCGTGCTTGCGCACACCGAGCGGAAGCTTAAGGGCGTTGAAGAGGCCGCTGCAAAGGATGTGCTTCTTGCCAATCTTAATAAGAGCGAAGCCGAACGCGCCTGCACCTAAGCTCAAGCCGCCCTTCAAGAAGCTCTGGTTGCCAAGGAATGGCTTCTTCGAGAAGCGTTGCCTCAGGTATTTTAGCTTTGTCTTCACGCTTTCCTTTGTGACAAAAGTTTCTTACACTTGTACATTTTCTTTGTAGGTTGTGCATCGGGTCTTCTCAGAGACATCCTACGACGATGCTATGAGCGCAGCCCTCAACACTTCTCATGAGGATGGGGAACGGACCGGCTTCCTGCTTGGTCTAGGGTTTGCTGAGAAAGGCGTCCCGCCTTCCAACTTCCCTTTGTATAATGCGGATACTGAAACTATTTACGACCAAGCAGTGAACCAGTATGCTGCCTTCCCGCATCCGGTGGTGGAGAAGGTGAATGAAATTGCTGCTGCTGATGATGGGCTTGCTGTCCTTAGAGCTTTCCTTGAACCGCCACACTCTGCTGATGGTGCGGGTCCAAGTGGAAGTGGTCCTGAAGCATGATCCAGAAGATCCCTTTCCACCACTAGCGTAGATATTTGCTTTTGTATTTCTTTTGTATGCGGGTATACACCCAGCAATGTTTGTAATATTCGAGTTTTGATGAAATAAAGAATGTGTTTGTCCTTTTCTTTGTTTATTTTACGCATGTTTACACTTAGCAATTTCTTTAGTACTTAGATAAGTTAACTTTTTGACGTGGTAAATTATAAGTTTATTTTGCTTCCTCTTTCATGATTGTGCGGGTAGGACCGTCACTTGCACTTAGTAGGATGGCTAAACTTACATTTAACCTGCGTGGAAGTTTTCCTCATCTTTTCCTTTGAAATTTTCTAAGTGTTCAGAATAAGTTAACCTTTGAACGTGGTAGATGATAGGTTGAAGTTTTGCTTCCTTGTTCGTGATTGTGCGGGTAAGACCGTCACTTGCACTTATAAGGATGGCTAAACTTTACTTACATCTGACCTGCGTGTAGGTTTTCCTTAGAACTTTTTTAACATTTTTAGCGTTGTGTTTATGCGGGTTTTGCCGCCTTCCACACGCAACTACTTACTTCTTCACACATTGATGCGGTGAGTACCGGCACATGGGAAGTTCATAAGTTAAAGGTAAGGCTATCAACACATTGTGAAAGGAGAATCATTTCCATTAGAAGTGGCTCTTAGGCCTTTTCTTTACAAGTTTGGAATTGATCTACATATAACATTTGCGTAATTGAGCTCCATTCCATGTTCTTGGGATGGGAGTGCCATCGAGCCTTTCGAGCCGGTATGCGCCCTTTCCCAGAACTTGTTTGATAACGTATGGCCCTTCCCAGACCGGGGCCAGCTTTCCTGGGCGTTCTTGGTTCGAAGCCTCGTTGTTACGCAGTATGTAGTCTCCTTCATTGAAGTTGCAGAGTTTTACCCGCGTGTTGTAGTACTTTTGCATTTGTCGTTTGTAATTCTCTTCACGCACTGCGGCTAAGTCTCTGCGTTCCTCGGTTAGCATAAGGTCTAACCGTCTTTCCGCATCATTGTCTTCTGGCTGGATCAAGACCCTTGGTGAGGGTAAACCAATTTCGACCGGGACCATGGCTTCAGTGCCATAAGTGAGACTGAACGGGGTTTCCCCCGTACTGGCCTTTTTCAGCGTTCTGTTTGCCCAAAGGACGTGCGGAAGCTCGTCCACCCAGCCGGATCTGTGTTTCAAGAGTCTTTTCTTTATGCCATCGACGATGCTCTTGTTTGCTCTTTCCACCTCACCATTACCTTGCGGGTGTGCCACTGAGGTAAAGGTGTGGGTGATTTGAAGTTCTTTCAGCCACTGCTGTAGCTTCTTGTCAGCAAAGTTGGTGCCGTTATCGCTCACCAAATTCTGTGGAAGTCCAAAACGACAAATAATAAATTCCCAAATAAATTTTTTGATATATTTTGCGGTTGTTTGGGCTAAAGGTTTTGCTTCTATCCACTTGGTGAAGTAGTCGATGGCTACCACTAGGAACTGAACATTTCCTGCTGCTGTGGGAAATGGGCCTGTCACATCGATGGCCCACTTCTGAAATGGCCACGAAGAAGTGACTGGAACAAGTTCATTCTTCGGGCGATGCGTGTTGGGTGCGTAAAGCTGGCAAGACCTGCATTTTCTGGTGTATGCCAGTGCATCCATATGCATCCCCGGCCAAAAGTATCCCGCATTGTTCAGCTTAGCCACAACAGCGCGGGGACCTGCGTGAACTCCACAGATACCTTCGTGTACTTCCCTTAAGAGGTAGTCAGCATCTTGGTTGTCCACGCATCTTAAGAGTGGGCCAAGAAAGTTACGTCTGTAAAGGGTGTCATTGATGAGTTGATAATTCAGTGCTTTACAGCGTAGTTTTCTTGCCTGTGTTTTTGACTCTGGTAGTGTTCCTGCTGCAAGGTAATTTATTATTGGTGTCATCTACGTTTCTGTACCGGTTTGGATGACACAAATTTCCTTGTTCGGGACTGATGGTGCTTCGAGGAGTTCAATGCGGATGTCCTTTCCCAAGTGGGTGAAGGCTAGTGATGCAAGCTTGCTTAACGCATCCGCAGATTTGTTTTCGTTGCGCTTGACATGTATGACTTTACAATCATTAAAATCACGCATAAGGGTTTTTTCCTGAGCGAGGTACAGGGCCATTGTGTCGTTCACAGCCGTGTACGTCCCATTTATTTGGTTGGCCACCAGCATGGAATCCACGTGGGCTTCCAAGTTTTTCACTCCCATCCTACGCGCAATTCTCAATCCGGCCAAGAGTGCTTCATATTCGGCTTCGTTATTCGTACTTGGAAAATCCAACCGAATAGCGTAAGTATATTCTTGGCCTGCTGAGTTGGTTAATTTTAACCCTGCGCCTGAACCCTCGTTATTGGCTGCTCCATCAGTGTAGAGTCGCCAGACATCATTGATGTCCTGTGCTGGGGAGGGTTGAGCCTCCTCCTGGCACTCTTTCTCCCGCGAAGCGGGGACTTCTGCAATAAAATCGGCCAGGACCTGGCCTTTTATGGCTGGTCTTGGCTTGTACTTAATTGCATATTCTCCCAATTCAATTGCCCATTTGGCTAGACGTCCCGATAATTCGGGTTTGCCTAGAACGTTTGAGAGTTTGAAGTTGGTGAGAATGGTGATTGTGTGACCCTGGAAATATCGTCTTAACCTGCGTGAAGCGTGTATAAGTGCTAAGACTAATTTTTCGAGGGTAGAGTATCGGGTTTCTACGTCTGTTAATACACGGCTAACATAATAGATTGGCATCTGGATGCCTTTTCGTTCTATTAGCAGGACTGCCCCGGTTGCTCTATCTGTTGCGGAAAGGTATAGGATTAACTCCTCTCCCGCTTGTGGTGCTGTAAGTGTTGGGAGTTCGATCAGGCGTGACCGAATCTCCTGAAAAGCTGCTTCCGCTTCTGGTGTCCAGCGGAAGTGCGTTTTCTTTAAGCAGTTTCTCGATGTTGACACGAAAGGAAACGACTTATCCGCATGGTTTGCCAAAAAGCGATTAAGTGCGACTAATCGTCCATTCAGTGTCTGAGCCTGTTTGATGGTGGTAGGTGATTCCATTTTAACAATGGCTTCGACCTTTTCAGGGTTCGCTCTGAAGCCATCTTTAGTAACAATGACTCCCAAGAACTTCCCTTCTTCCATCCCAAATGAACACTTGCTCGGGTTGAGCTTCATGTTTATCTTTCTGAGCGTGTTGAAAGTTTCTTCAATGTCTTTCAACATCGCTTCTGGCTCGGGGCTTTTGATGACCAAATCATCCATATAGACTTCCAAGTTTCTCCCGATTTGGGCATGAAACTCTTTGTCCATCAGTCGTTGGTACGTGGACCCTGCATTCTTAAGTCCGAACGGCATCATTTTATAACAAAATGTACCATCGGGCGTCCGAAATGCGGTTTTGTCCTGGTCATCTACGGCCATGTGGATTTGATGGTACCCCTTATACGCATCCAAGAAGCATTTAAGGCGAAATGGTGCCAACGAATCCACTTTAAGATCAATTTCTGGTAACGGATAACAATCTTTGGGGCATGCTTTGTTCAAATCTTTGAAATCTATGCACATGCGCCATTGTTTGTCATTCTTCGGTACCATTACGGGATTTGCAACCCATGTTTGATATCTACTGACGCGTACGATGCCCGCGTCAAGGAGTTCCTTGACTTGGGTTCTACACGCGTTAGTTTGTTCAGGCCCCATTACTCTGCGCTTTTGTACGACTCGCGTAACAGCCGGATCGCACTTGAGCTTATGCTTCGCCTTACTTCGGGGTACACCAGTCATGTCAGCTGGTGCCCACGTAAAGATGTCAGCGTTTTTCTGCAGTAAGCGTTTGAGTAAGGTGCGGGTGGGATCAACGATTGTTGGTCCAATGGTAACGGCCTGGTCGGGGTATTTGCCATTGAAGGCCCATTTTTCCGGTTCGGTGATGGTTGGTTTAGCCATTTTTGGTTTGGGTTTAGATGAGACAGATGCGATGCATACCTGGGGAATGCCAGTGATCATCGCTACACCCTCAGCTGTTGGCCATCCCATCATGCCGTGGACTGAAGATACCACGGCGTTGAATCTTGCCATCCCGTCTCTTCCGAATAGGATGTCGTACGTGTGGTGTGGCTTTCTCATCACGACAAAATCCACGTCTTCTGTGCGTGAATGATTCCCATCGGTAAGAGTAACGGGGAAAGATAGGATACCCAGTGGGGTTTCTGTGCTGCCGTCAAACCCTTCCATTGAAGCGTAGACCGTTTCCAAGCGTTCTTTGTCTTCATCATCCAGCTTGTCAAAGAACTGCCTGTACATCACTGTCGACGAAGCGCCGTTGTCAGCAAGAGTGCGGGAAGTGATGTAATGCCCCAGCTGGCTTTTGATGACGATGGGGCCTTCTTTGCTGGGGCCTCCTGGCACTCGCGGGAAGCGCACCTCAGCTTCCTTC
This sequence comes from Bidens hawaiensis, assembly GCF_021521415.1. Taxonomy (NCBI): domain Eukaryota; kingdom Viridiplantae; phylum Streptophyta; class Magnoliopsida; order Asterales; family Asteraceae; genus Bidens; species Bidens hawaiensis. The sequence continues at coordinate 51,783 of NW_027499770.1, read as the reverse complement.
CACGCGCATGGTTCTGTCACTCGTCTTTTTCTTCCTCTGACCTTGCCATGGACCATGTTGATGCTGATGTCGACGGGCTTTCGTCCGTTACCTCTGTACCGGTTGTCATTCCTTCCTCCCTTCTTGATTGATGCCACGAGATGTGCAAGTCTTCCATCCTTGACAAATGTCTCAACAATATCCTTCAGGGATGTGCACTCTTCAGTACCATGACCCTTTGTCCCGTGGAAATCACAGGATTTGCTTTGATCCGCATTAGGTTTCTGCCGGATCAATGGGGCTTTTGGCCATGGCAATTTTTCCGTGGCAAATATCTCCGTGACGCTCTTGGTGAGTGGCGTCCACCGGTGTTTTCTGTTTGAAGGGTGTGTGTTGTCCCTTCCGCCAACAAGAGGGCGAGAGCTGGATGAGGTGTCAAAGTTTACCCTTGACTGCCAAATACCTAGCCGCCTCTTTTTGTTCTGCCGGGCGATCCTAACGTTGTTCTCCCTTGTCCTCTGCGTGTAGAGGTGTGTACTCTGGGGAAGATCTCTTCCCAGCTGCTTCTCCGTCTCGGCGAAGCGCTTGGCTGCCGTCATGATGGCATCCCATGTGGATGGCATGCCGTCCTTACCCGTCAATGTGCGGATAAGTTCTGGGTACTCGGCGCCCTGGATGAAAGCGGCGCGAACAAGATCTTCACTTATGTTGCCCAGACTCAGCTTCTTGGAGTTGAAGCGGGTGATGAAGTCTAGTAAAGATTCATCCTCCTCTCTAACGCAGTTGAGGATCGTCCACTACTCTTCAGTATACTTCCTCTGCTGGCTGAAGTGCTGGCTGAACTTGTTCTGAAAGTCCGCCCAGTCATATATGTGGTGGACCGGTAAACGATCGAACCATGCCCTGGCTGCTCCGACCAGAGTCATCTGGAACATGTAACACCACGTGGGTTCCGTCCAGTTACTGACGGTAGCCCCCGCAATGAACCTGTTCAAATGGTCGTCTGGGTCGGATAGACCATCATAAGTGCCAATGTTGGACATTTGTTTGGCACTTCTCGGGGCGATTGCTTCCGCAATATCCCTTGCAAATTTTGACTTTCCTGCATTCGTAGCAGTTGGTCTAAAGGTTTTGGAGAAGTCACGCGGGTTTCTCTCCGCATTTGTTGGTTTAAAGGCTTCCCCAAAATTCCTTTTTGGCTGGGAGTCCGTTTCCTTACGCTTCCCTTTCGCCTTATGGCGAGGGTTTGCGTCGGTATCGGACTCCTCCCTCTCGTCGTCTGAGTACTCGCCCTCGCTGTTCATAATGAGGTGTTGGCGAGTACTGCCGAATTCGTCAGCCTGTTGAACTGAACGCAAGCGTTCGTCCAATTCAGCTTGGAACTCTTTCTGACGTGCTTCGGCCCACGCCTTCACTTGATCTAGTGTTTGGCGAGGGACCCTCGTTCGTTTTTCCAGCTGGGTATCGGTGAACCCCAGTGGAATATTTACTGCACTTGCCCCGGCTTGAGTAGTCAGGGTAGTGTTCGTAAGGATTGTATAACCGCCGGTGTTCCCCCCAGTTGCTGGGGTTGTTACCGGGGTTTCTTGGTCGGTTACTGGCCTTTGGACAGGAGTAACGTTAACCATTTCTTCAGAAAATTTGAAAAAACTAAATTAGTTCTAGCTTTTATGCACGGATGGCACCAATGAAGAAACACTAGGTGACCCGGTGCAGATTATAGATAATCTGGGGGTTAAGTAATGTTTCCCACGTGAATGAGGTCCAACAGAGACGGTTGTTCTTCAGGGGACCTGCAAAACAAACACCGTAAGCTCGTCACTGAGAAGGGGGGGTTCCTCCTTGTGACCACCCTCCGGCGTGAGAATCAGACTAGATTGCTCTGAATATAAGTGTATATTAAGAGATTGCTAGATAACAGGATAGCAGATGATCTTACCATTCCAAGATGTTGGAGTATTTATAGCCGAAGGTAGGTTTCCTAGAAGGTACAGCCGGCTGAATAGTATTCCTGTTCTACCAACAGTGGACTATGCACAGGCCATACTGGTTGGTGGGTAGGTTACGGGCGACAGTAACAAAGTCGGCTGCACTATTCCACCAACTGTAGATTATGCACGTCCCACCTACTGTGGATTGTACGCAGGCCATGCTGGTTGGTGAATAGGTTACGGCCAACAGTAACACTATTCCACCAACTGTAGGCTGCGCATGCCCCACAGTAAGGGTTGGTGAGTAGGCAGCGGATAATAGTGACAAACAGTACTAGAGGGTGCTCCTCCTCGTACTGTTGTCGGTGAGCTGTCACCCTGTGATTGGCTCATGGGCTGTTCTGGTCAGATTGTCTGTCATATCCATACCTTGGTAGGTATAGTACAGAAGATCTTTCAGAATCATACGGACTGGCTCATTTTGGCGGGATTGTTCCCGCCTTGCTCATTCCTTCATGTGACTACTGAAGTATCTATTGTCTTGTGCGTGTAGCCCTGCTGTCTGCGGGTAGCCTTCCCTGATGGCTTGTATCCGCAACTGCGGGAACAGGCGGGGTACTTCACCATTGGGAGGCTTTCCCTGCGTGTACAGCTTGCGTACTGCGCGTAAGGTTCTCTGAGCATGGTGGGTCCTGCGGGAGCAGATGGCCTTTGCGCAGACGTCCCTGTTCAAGGTGAGTCTTGCGGGACCAACTGGGCCCTGCTGGGACCTACCTCTTCACACCTCCACCCCACTATCCACATCATTCCTTGATGTATACTCATATAATATTAATGATAAAAGCTCGAGTTTCGAGAGCTCCACTAATTTTGCATCAATTCCTCTGCAACCCCTGCCAAGGACCTGAGTTAGGTCCCCTGCCAAGGACCTGCGTGAACTCAGGTCCTTTGCAGGGGTTGCAGGGCCCGAATAATAGTATTTATTCGGGCCCAATTGATCGAGGGTTTATGTCAGGCCCGATTGAGAGATGTTTTCAATCGAGCCCGCTTTTTTCTGGTCCCCTCGATCAGTTCCAAAGAAGCTATTCCCATGGGGTAGCTTTCAAACCCAGATCAAGAAAACGGAACTTGATCAAGGTTATCCAACGGGCGATTTCCCGGACGTTTAGGCCGCACTCGAGCGTTGCCTCGGTAATAAAAACGCGGGTAGTTTGAAAGATCATCATGATTGGGTTAACGAGAAACAAAATGAATTGACTATTAGTAGTCTTAATTTGAGTAGTGAAGGTAGTTTTTTGGATGATGATGATTGTTTGAATCAGAGTCAGAATCTTCAATGGGCTCAAGGGAAAGCAGGGGAAGATAGAGTGCATGTCGTTGTTTCGGAAGAGCACGGTTGGGTGTTTGTTGGGATTTATGGTGGATTTAGCGGTCCGGATGCGCCTGATTTTCTGTTGTCTAATTTGTATGCAGCTGTTCATAAGGAACTCAAAGGATTATTATGGGATGATCAGACCGATTCATCGAATTCGAATCCTGAGCAACCCTTAGATGTTGTGGAGTCTAATATTAATGATCAAAGTTTAAACAACCCGTTACCGAGTTATATTCATAAGCAGGAAAGTTATCCATGTGCTAATAATGATCTTGAAACAAATTTAAGGAAAAAGAGGAGTAAAGTTAGAAACCGGGCGAATTACAAAAGATGGAAGTGCGAATTCAATCGGGAGAGACTAGAACTTGAAAGAAGGTTACAGGAACAAGTTAACTCAAACGGGTCGAAGTCAGTTAATCATTCGGATGTATTGAAAGCGCTTGCTAAAGGGCTAGAGAAGACGAAAGAGGCTTATTTGGATATTGCAGACCAGATGCTTTATGAAAATCCTGAACTTGCTTTGATGGGTTCTTGTGTTCTTGTTATGTTAATGAAAGGGGAGGATGTTTATGTGATAAATGTTGGTGATAGTCGAGCGGTTTTGGGTAAAAAATCTGAGCCCGATATTTGGAGACAAGATTTAGAGAAGATTAATGAAGAAACATGGTATGACCTTGAGGTTTTTGATGCGGATAATACGGATACAGATCCATGTTTAACTGCTTGTCAGCTTTGTATAGATCATAGTACATCCATTCATGAGGTAAAATCAAACAAAATAATTTCAATCAAGTTTTATTAGCCTTCCAAATGTTGTTTTCTCAAGTTAAGTTTATTAAATTTGTGCAGGAAGTTGAAAGAATAAAGAGAGAACACCCTGATGATGCGTGCGCTGTGATGAATGATCGTGTCAAAGGGTCGTTAAAGATCACACGAGCTTTCGGGGCTGGTTTTCTTAAACAGGTAGTTATTATAAAAGATTTGATCAATCTGGTTGATGTTAAGAAAAGCAAATTGGGATTGATTCCTTTTAGTTCTTTGATAATGTTAAGAAAAGCAAATTGGGATTGATTCCTTTTAGTTCTTTGATAAAAGTAGATTCTCATGTGTTGGAATCAATGGGAGATTGAATATTCTTGAGCAAGTTGACTTTCGATTTTTCGAGTTGTTGGCTTTCGCGTTGACATTCATACTATTATAATTTTATTCACAACTAAAACATTGTTTGGTACAAAAATCTTAACTTTTATTACTTGTGCAGCCGATATGGAACAATGCGTTACTAGAAGCGTTTAGGATCGATTATGTAGGAAACGGGCCATACATAAACTGCCACCCGTACCTTCACCATCACAGACTGGGCCCGAGAGATCGGTTCTTGATATTATCCTCAGACGGGCTTTACCAATACTTCACTAACGAGGAGGCGGTTTCTGAAGTCGAGCGTTTTATTCAATGGTCACCTGAAGGCGATCCTGCTCAGCATTTAGTAGAAGAAGTTCTTCTCCGTGCAGCTAAGAAAGCAGGTAACAATCTCAACTTAAAAAAAACTATTATAGAATAATAAAAAACCTGTAACGGCTTTGGAAAAACTTCTTAAAAAAGTGAATTCGTATGGTTTAAATATGTTTATATATCTTATGTTTTTCGGTTTTGATAGGTATGGATTTCCATGAGTTGTTGGAAATACCACAGGGGGATCGAAGGCGTTACCATGACGATATTTCGATCATTGTGATTTCGCTTGAAGGAAGGATATGGAGATCATGTGTATAAAGACAAGACACGACACGACACGACACGACTATAAACATAGAAATCCAAAATAAAACGGTTTTTGTTACATAAATAGCTAGATACAAACTCTACTTGTGTTCAATTTTTCTATATGTGCTTAGAACTTGTATACATGTTCCATGTTAAAATTGCAAATATGAAACTGTCATGCCAGAATTGCAAATATTCTAATAAATGACGTTTCTTACAACACGGATTTTGTTTCATAATTGAAATTTCTTCAATTTATTTTTAAATTTTAATCATCAAGTTATTTTTTGCTTTTCTTTAATATATTTATAAAATTATATTAGTTGCGTGGCTTGTAAACTTGTATAAACAAAACCGGATACATACTTGAAGTTGGTTGCATATGATTCAAAAGCAAATGAGAGTTTCGATTCTAAAGTCTTTGATTATTTAAAGACAAAACACGTAGGTTCCTTCCGGTCAAAGTCCTAGAATGTGTTGGATAAATGATATCAATGCATGTTGTTTTCAACTGTCAAGATTTTGAAAACGTGTGATGAAATCAATTTCCTATTTAGGGTAAATAACTTTGATTTGGTATAACATTTAGTCAAACAAACCGCGTGGATGAAAAACATGGTGAGCCGGTGAGGAAAAGTCAAAGTATGTTTCATGGTTGACTTTCTAAAATAAAGACCTTTAATGTTTATTTCCCTTTTTTTATGAACACCGACTAGATTTTATTTTTACCATATGCATCAATTGTTCGATAATTTATGATTATTTTAAAACTTTATTTAAGTAAAACATAGAAGTTTCCGACTATGACAGAGGTATAAACTAAACCTATATTAAGACTAGACGGAGTCGTCCCGCTCCCAACACCTCACCGTTTCCTTCTTCATAGTGGGGGCGTTGTTCAATGCCAGAACGGCAGAAAGCCTAGCCATTTCACCAAGCCTCTACTCCATCCTTTCTCTCACTTCTATATCTCACAAACAAGCAGTTTAATTGACTTGTGTTCTCCTTGTATGGCCGTTTCCGAGAATTTAAATATCTCAATCGAGCCAAAATTAGAAAGGCCCGTAGCCCTTAACGAAAATTTTCTATTCGCTAATGTATATACATAAAACTTTTCTCGACGATTTATTATAAGCAGAAACCATTCTGAGCATGTAATTATTTCATAAACCATTGCAAATAACCTTATTTTTAATAACAAAAAAACATATATATGTAATATGTATAAAAACGTTTGTGCCCCTGAAACTTATGTGCCCCGGCTGATGGTGTGACTCGCACACCCTCCGAGCCTCCCCTGTGACTCATTGCCTACTCTTCCTTTCCCTGAACCCGACTGTGGTGTGGTGTTCACCACAAGAAAAGGGTGCCACATCACCGTCCCTTTCTCGTTTCCGATTTGCAGACCCGCCTTACTCTATACATTTTATGGCAAGTGTGTTGTGTAATGTTCAACAAATCATTTTTCAAATAATTTATTAGATTTAAATAAAAAGAATTAGTAGGAGGCTATCAAACCCGGTACTAAATTTAGTTTCTTCTTTTTTTTTTGTTGCTTCTTTATATTTAAATATACTAGTTTTTTCATTATTTGTAATTGTTTTTTACTTGAGGGTTGCAATATGTCTATCCGTACATAAATGAGTTATGACCCTAATATTTTATATATTACTAAAAGGAGTAGAGTCTTCAGAAAAATAATCCTCTATTTATTACATTAGCTAAACGTTTTTTGCTCTCGTTAATCCTACTGCAAAAAGATGAGCTTTACTACGGCTGAAACTTTTCCTTTTCTTTCTTCTTTTTTTGTACCTATATCTAGATAATCTTTATTAACAACTTATCTTTCACACTAGAAAATACTTATATATTTACGCCTTGTCTCAAACAAGAGAAAGATACAAGTATATAATAATAATAATAATAATAATAATAATAATAATAATAATAATAATTAATTATTATTATTATTATTTATATAAAGATATTCACTATGTTTGTGTGGGATCAGAGTTTATGAATTATGGCCAACAAATAGTACGAGCCGCAAATATATTGGGCAAGGTTGTGATTGTCGTATCCCACGCAAATTGTTTACCTGTAACTATTCAATACCCCTAAGTAAATTGATGTCATCCAAGCGTTTCCATTCAAACTTGATGAACGAATTATCATAGTTAAATGAAACACAAACGCCTAGAGTTGATGAAAAGGAGTTAAAATATTCTCAAGTGAGTTACCGTATAGTTTTTGTGTATCGTATGATGCTTCAATTGAAACAAATTGTAGAAACTTAGATATTGTGTATCATGTGGATTAGTTTTTATTTAAGAATATCGTACATTTTATATGCATTATACCGTATTACATATGGACAAAAATATGATGCTTCATAATTTGAAACTGTCATACTAGACATCAAATATTCTTGTACATATTTGCTTGATAATATTGTAATCATAACTAACGTGTCTTCGTCAATGCTAGAATGAAGTGTGTATCTACGTTGAATGTAAAATGAGAAATCAGGAAGAAGCTAGTGAACAATAAATACTATCTAGATGTTTAGCTTGAAACTTGAACTTATTCATGTTACAAGCTGAATTTCAAAGAGGGTATATATCTTGATTATACATATTTAAAGATTAAATACCCATGTTCGAGTCTAGTAGTTGATTCTCTTAACTTGTATTATGTTGAATACGTATATCTCCCACTCTGAATTTCTAACTTTTTTTGACTTGATTTATCACATCACGGCTCATTATATGTTCATTTTTCTTAACATTAATATTTAAATCGTTATATCTAATTTATATAAACTCAAAATTAACTCCAAAATATCTAAAACTTTGGATGGTCTTATGGTGTTTCTTTGTTCCTTGTTTTTATAATGTTTTCAAGGGCCCCTATAAAATTTATAAACTAATTTAAAGCTACAAAAATCTAAGAGAAAAACAAAACCACTTCCAGCCCTTTTTTAAGTAAACAATACAAACTTTTCTTCATAAAGAAATTAATATCACATATAGAGCATCTATTCACATTCAAATAAAGTTAACCTTAACATTAAATTGTTTATTCTAAGCATATATAAGGGTCAATTGATATTATTCTCTAGTTTATCAAACACGCAAAAAGGTTGGAGCCAGATCAAACTAATGCAAAAGACTTGGAACCAAATTAGAATAAAGCAATCATATTTTGTTTGATTTGGTTGGTTTCAAGATCTAAATATTATTTTCATATGAAATCCAAATCTTTAAGTCATTGATTGCAATACAAATCAGTTTATTTCAACTCTTACATTACTTAAATAGTATTTTTATTCTTTCTTGCAAATACAAGTGCGAATTGCAAATTTAGTCTCTATTTCAACACAAGTCTGATCCAAAAATTATATATTTTTTTTCTGCAAATTGAAATAAAAAGTTCACGTTCAACGCATTATAAAGTCTAAACCGTACGCAACCTCTCAGATCTCTCGATTGATTCTACCAAGATAACAACTCCAATGATAGTCAATAACCTTGATACATGATGGTCAAGTTTTTTATGGTAAATTAAAACATGTAAACATGAAGTTATTCATCAATAAAAGATTTGGGTATTGTAGGGATATGGTATTAAACCCGGTTTTACGACCCTAAATTTATTATGTTTCGGCTTATTTTATTATATGGACTAATACAATGTTATTGGGCTGAGAGGGTTTTGTGGAGGTCATTAGGGTATCATGATGGTGGCCATGAGGCTCTCTATATAAGGAGGTCTCCACCTCCTTATTAGGGGGTCATGCTCAATAAGAGCCACCACCACTTTTTTGTGTCTGTAAACAAGAGATCTTTGAGATTTCTTAGCAGTCACCTCCACACCCCCGAAAAACCATTGCAGGTCTCAAGCAGCCGGAGAAGAAGATCAAGACGTGGTTCGTTCATCTCGAAAATCCGTGGAAACATCGTCATGGATCAGGTCAGATTCATTTCATGCTTCGACAGGTATATTTCTTGGTTACATGATTATATTTGAGGTTTGTGGACAATGTAATACATCAAAGAAGATTGATTAGCTAACCCAGCTAACCGACTACCTGTGATTAACCACAAAATAATCATCCCAAAAGAGTAAACATCAGATTTAGCTGTCAAATCTTCCGTTTGAAGAAAATCAGGATCCGTAAACAAAAACGCTCCGTTAGAAGACGGTTTAGAATACTGGCGAAAGCTACGACACCGAAATGTTTCCTCGTTGACCAATTTGGAGACTCGGAAATTGCATAGTTTACTGCAGAGTTCAGAATCGAGAACAATGTTTTCAGGGCTTAAATTCCCGTGTAGCAGCTTTTCGGGTCTAGTACCGTGCAAGAACAAAAGGGCTTTTGCAATTTCGGATATGATTCGGGTTCGGGTTTTCCAGGACGTGGAAATAGAGTTGTGTTTATGAGAAAAGTGACTCTCGAGGGTCGTTGGTGTGTACACGTAAACAAGCGCTTGGGCTTCGTGACATACACCAATTAAACTTAGTATATGCTTATGTTGTAGTTTCCCAACCAGCTGAACCTGCGTGATGCAAACAGAACTCGGTTTGTAACAGAAATAATAGACATAACGGAACTAAAATAACCAAACTCAATCAATTAATCACCTAAAAATTTTAAAACCAAATTCTTGGCCCAAATTCATTATTTTGGGTCATTTTTCTTTTCGGACCAAAATTTTCAAGCACAAATGACAAAACACAAAAAACCGAAACCTAACACATAAAAACCGTAAGAACCGGCATTTATTATTGAATTAGTGGATGGTAATTTTTATTTTTAAATGTTAAGTAATTTATAAAAATAAAAAATGGTGTAGCCCACAAATTTAAGGCCCACACGTGTAATAATCAATTAATCTATTATTAAAAGAAAAAAATTAAAACCAATGTTTCAACTTTCAAGCCCAAATTCATTATCACGAGTCTCGTTTTTTGGTTCAAAAATTTCAAGCCTAACTGGCAACCTGTTGCGAAAACCAAAAACTGAAACTAAACGGTTTGCAAAAACCCAGAAATTGAATTTTCAGTTTTTGGTCTGGTTATGAGTTCAAAATCGACCCATGCACACTCCTACATGTGCGTGTGTGTGTCAGAGAGAGAGAGAGATTAACCTCTTCTTGGAACTCTTGTTGAGCTTGCAAATTATTTGTATGCAGTTTCTTTATCATGACTGTTCTATTCAACATTTCGCCTTTATACAAAGAACAACCAAAACTTTCATACCCGATCTTGAAGCTCTCCGAGAACCCACACGTTGCGGTTTCCAAATCCACCAATGAAAACTCGGTCACTCTCAATGTTGTACACGATACACTTCCCGCTTGTCCCCGAACCTTCCACCTGTCGAGCCAGTTTGTGGCTTCAAACCGTTGTCTTTGAACCGCTAGTTTTTCAATCTTTAAAGTTGCAACAGATGCTTCGATAAGTTTAAGTTCTTCACATGATTCTTCACGTCTACGGTTTGCTTCGTGTACTTGATTCTCTAAGATTGCTATGTTTGTCATCAACTTATGCAATTCTTTTAATGTTGATTCCTTTTGTTCCATGAGTTGCTCATTTTCTTGTCTTGCAGCGTTTAGTTTATCCTCAGATGCTTTTCTTAACTCGACTTCTTGAGCATGAGCGGATTCATAGGCCTTCACCTAAAGAAGTCAAAGAAAAAGTGAAATTTTGAAGTCATTTTATTATATTTTGAATCTAAATTCTTTTTTAAACTTGTTATGTAAACTTAATTTAAAAGTTTCCCATCTTTAATATTTGTAAGATTTACACTTGTCGTTTCTTATTTAAAAACGGTTGAATAATTCGTTTCATACTGAAACTTGAAGAAGAGTTTGTTGACTTCAGGAGTCAAACGGTATGCATTTGACTCCCATGAGCAGATTCATAGGCCTGGTAAAGTCAAAGAAAAGGTTGACTTCTGAAGTCAAACATATTGCATTTCAAATCCCAAAATCTTGTTAAAACTTGTTATGTAAACTTAATTCAACTTTTTTTCATCAGTAATATTTTGTGAGATTTACACTTGTCATTTCTTTTGTGGAAACTGTTAACTTAACTTGTTTCATATTGGAATTTGAAGAGTACTTTGTTTGACTTCATGAGTCAAACAAATATAAAAATATGAAATCCCACCTTGTTGTTCGCCTCCAAAGCGTGTGATTCTAATCTTTTCCGCTTTAAGAGTTCTTGAAACGCTTCATTCTTGGTAGCTTCAACTTCCAAGTTGACTCCTTCCAGCTGCTTGCATAAGCTTTCTTCTTCAACTTTCAGATCATGTTCAGATGAATACCCGGATTCTGAAGAAGTGTTCGACTGTACACTCCTTGTCATGCTTGTACTTCCTGGAATAAAACTTGTGCTTGAGCTGGACCGGTGGTAAACTTGCTGTACTTCCCTTTCAATGGTTGGATAACGTAACGATTGTGTCCTTAACACGCTGGAATCTTGATGGGTTGATGATGGCGGATCATAGTCAATAGCTGGTTCTCGGGTGAATAGCAGCTGACCTTTGTTGACCAGCCATATTTGACAAAACGGCGGAGCATTTTTGGCAGCATAACTTGATTTGCTCGATTTTTTCTTCACCTTCATCCAACTGTATGCAATACTTTTCTGTTACTTTTATTTTCAAATATTTTTAAAAATAATAGGACGCTTACTTTTCCGGGGCGGCTCCCATAACTAGCTTCTGCACCCGATATTTGTTAACCAGATCCATAATTCCTTTACGGACTTGATCATTTTCGGTAGTCACAACATATGCTTTAACCTACACACAAACGTTTGCCAATTAAGTATATTACTAATTTGTTACTTTCTAGAAGTCTAAAACATATGATCTATTAAATGGCTGAAAATAAACCTTTGAACGAGAGCAAAGGTTCATGTATTCAAGTAGAAGCTTCTCCATCTCGTCTCTCTCCTCTCTTCTATATGCAGACGCAACATCAGGGTTTGCTTGAGTTGCTGGTAGTTTTCCCACTGCATTTAGAAACCATAAATCATATAATATGTGCATTAAGAGTATTGTTTAGTTGCCATTTAGCTATTATAGCAGATTTCTAGGTGTAAATATAGCTATTTTACTTTTGTATAGAGACACGTTAAGTCGTTAACTATGCAATTGAAGACACAAAAATGTTCATCCCTATGTGACTGCATGGTATCAAAGCCATGGTGGCCTGAACCTCGCCGGATAGTTAATCCGTAGTAGCACCGGTCCACAGTCCACCCTTTCTCCTCCGTCAGTTAGATTTCAAGAATGCCATCCTAAATGGCATCCTTGATGATCGGACATCAAAATTATGCCGACTGACACTGTATCACCCTAGGCAAATCCTACATCGGTCGTGGACCGGAGAGATTCTCGATTCATAAGAAATGTCCTGCCCTGCCTCGAATATTACTAACGCGTTTTGGGCATTGGCTGCGAAGAAGATGAAAACTCCACAGTCAAGCGTGCAAAGGTTAGAGTAGTACCAACATGGGTGACCTCCTGGAAAGTCACTATTGATACGAGGGGCCGGATGTTATAAAGACACTCATTATATGGTCTCAACCAGTCTCCTAGAGCATGGTTGAATGACTTACTGACATTCTTAAGAGACTTTCGCATGGCTTGTGGGTCCCGAGATGATTTAGTATTCTTTAGAAGTCACCTAAAGCGACAAATCCTTCTTGTAGTCTATGTGGACGACATTATCATCACTCGAGATGATAGCCTTAGGGTTTCATTATCAGAACAACTCCTACAGTCTCAATTTTAGGTTACTAATTTGCGACATCTTCAATTCGTATTTTATATAGCTATTTGTGCAAGTATTTTTATGATTAAGAAGTAACTGTCTAATTACATTTCATACCAACGAAGGTATGTCCTTAATGTGATTCCTAAGTGTGGTTTATAAGGATGCAAAACCAGATCCTCATAGTAGATTAAGTCTTCCATGAGACAACCAAACACATTGAAGCTGATTGTCACTTAATTAGAGACCATGTTGTGGAACACAATCTTACATGGATCTACCTGTGCGTATCATAACTCAACATCAACTTGCAGACGCCACTACATAAATAACAAATAGATTTTATTGTTAGATGTTGGAGATTATTATCGCTTTTGCTCCAACTTGAGAATAGTAATATTAAACTGTTACTAATATAGCATAGCTGTCATATTGTTGTCATTTAGCTGCCATAACATAATACTAGCTAGTGCAACTAATTTACTCCCGTATAAATACCAACATAATTATTCAATAGGAAACAAAGAAACATTCCATGTCTCTGTGATCTCACTATGTTTCATTTAACAAGATCAACTTGATTTTCTTTATGCTCTAAAATAACATAGATCACCTTACTGTGTATTGCTTGGAGTGTTTTTTTTGGTTATTTTAAGTCAACTAACCTTGTCTTTTGATCTTTTCGTGCGCTTTAAATATCATGATTGGTTAGAGATGATACAAGATGTTCATCTGTAATGATTAAACAATCTAACCACTCTTCAAGATCATGTTATTAAAAGACTGATTACACTTGGTCAAACCTGTTCTAATAAATTTAAAGGCTTTTTGCAGATAAAATATTTCTTTGACCCATGAAGTGTTGTGCAAAATATACTCTCTTTTTTTTGTTATGAACGCTATATGTTTGGTTACAATGTCTCATTTACAGGTAAAACATTAACATTAAGAAGCACTAACTGACTATAGTATGAAAACTGCAATTTGACTTTTGAAGTCAAACAGACTATTTTCAACCTCAAAATCAAAACAAACTTCTGAACTTTTTTTATAATCTAATGATAAATTTTGTTACATGTTACAGTATACACCAACATAAAGCAAAATTTACTAACATGTGCTGAAATCATATCAGTTTGCTACCGGTCAACTAATACAAAAACATAAACAAATTATGAATCTAAAAAGCAATTAGACAAACTCACAAAGTGTTGGAATCAAGGGCGAAGGTTGGTGAACATGAAGTATGCAAATCTCTTGATCTCTAAACCTCCTAAAAGTCCAATGAAACAAAGATACCGCCTTTTCAACAGACTTCCCAACCGCCACAAAAACCTTATCACCGCCGCCAATTTCCGACGCCGGGGGACTATTCCGGCGAAACCCATCTCGGAAAGTGGCCGGAGAAGAAAACCCAGAACGGGTTCCGGTTGGAGAAGGGTGAGATGGTATCAGAAGCTTCATTAGTCCGTAAGAAGAAGAAATGAAATTATGATGTTTCTTAGAAAGATTGAATTTTGATAATTAAGTAAGGTGTGATTTGAATTGAATTGAATTGAGGAGAAGAATGATTTTAGTCGTTGCAAAGGAAAAGTATGATTAACTTTGAGTTAGACTCGATTGTGACATGTGTGAGATTAGTGGTTTAGGTAGACTAGTGGCAGGTTGGATTTTAATTTGCATAAAATAATAATAATGGTGGAATGAAGATGAAAAGAGAGATCATCATCATCATCATCAATAGCAAAGCTATGATAGGGTCTGAGTAGGGTAAGATGTAGGCAGCCTTACCTCTACCCCATAGGGATAGAGAGGCTGCTTCCAGTGAAACCCCCGGCTCGATAGTAGTTTTGCATCAAGCCTTGTACATAAGGCACATAGCACTCAATCATCGGGACACCAGCTGATCGGTGCATGTACCCTTATCTTTCAGCTATCAACGCCACTACATGATGCCTGATTAACCGTCCGTCACTTTTAACGTTATTTTCACGAGATTAGTAAAATAACGTCAAAATTAGTGCAATTTCACTTTTGCCCACCCGAGGGTTCACACATATATACATCATATGTGCGCACCGCAAGCAGGGCTAAGGATGAAAAGAGAGAAAAGTGACAAATTTGGGTGTTTTGTTTGAACATATGAGATCATGAATTCAAATTGGTTTAGGTAATTAGGTGTCTAGTTGACTAGAGTAGGAATGGTATGTTTATGTTCTTTTAAGTAGCATATTGCTTTTCTTAAGGCCGTGTGTAGTGGGCGCCGGTTTAGGCGATTTTTGGGCGTGAAAGGGCTAGAACACAGGCGATTTGAGACGGGGGCGGGGTTTACTTGTCGCCGGTGAGTGTTGGAAATAATAATATAATAATAATAATGTTACCGTTGGGAGGGTAACGGCTATATAAAAAAAATTAAATTAAAAACTTAATATAAATATCAAACCAATTAAACCATTTTCACCATATCATACACAAACCCAAACATAAAAATACCAATCATTTTTATTATTTTCATACTTCTTCAAACTCAATGAGTTTCCTGGATTCCACGAACTCTGCCGAGATTTGGGATCAATTAATCAACGAGAGTCGAAGAATTCATCAGATTCATCGACAAGTGGCGGAAGAGCATTTAGAGGTCACGAACGCGGTTCGGGCCGTCGCCAATAACATGGTGTCCGGCTCTGCTCCGTCTACGGCACCACGTTTACGGTCATATATCCTTCGGGATCGTACGCAAGCGAACACTCGTTTGATGAAGGACTACTTCAACGACACACCTACATTTAACGACGCTATGTTTCGACGTCGTTTTCGGATGTCCAAGCGTTTATTTTTGCGCATCGTTAGAGATATGGAGCGGGAGTATGAGTATTTTCAACAGAAACCCGACGCAAGAGGATATTTAGGATTCTCCGCCATCCAAAAGTGTACTTCGGCTCTACACATCCTCGCATACGGCAACACGACCGATATCAATGACGAGTATTTAAAGATGGCTGAGAAAACAACGAGAGATGCGTTGGAGAATTTTTGCATCGGTAAAATTTAAATTGTTTGTATTAACTATTGTTTTTAATATAAATATTTTTTAATAATTTATTTGTATAGGGATAATACAATTATACTCTCGTCGTTATCTGAGGATTCCTACTTCAAACGACCTGACTCGCATATATGATGTACACGAAAGCAAACATTCTTTTCCAGGCATGATCGGGAGTATAGATTGCATGCATTGGGAGTGGGCCAACTGTCCAACCGCATGGCGAGGTCAATACACTCGTGGTGACCATGGAGTGCCAACGGTTAGTCTTCAAGCCATTTGTTCACACGACCTCTGGATGTGGTCAGCCTACTTCGGCTCAGTCGGGTCCAACAACGACATAAACGTTCTCAACGCGTCACCCGTGTTAGAGTATTACATCAGCCGTAGCATACCGGTCTTACCGTTTTATACCAACGATACCTTCTATCGTCACGGATACTATTTGGGAGATGAGATATATCCAGAGTACTCGATCATCGTTAAGACGTTTCAAGACCCTATAGAAGAAAAAAGAGATTATTTTAAGAAGAAGCAAGAGTTCGCGAGAAAGGATATCGAGAGGTGTTTTGGGGTTCTAAAAAAACGTTGGCATTATGTGAAAAACCCTTGTCGTGTATGGACGTTGGCAAAAATGAGCGATGCCATGTATACGTGTATCATATTGCATAATATGATTTAGAAGACGAGGGAAAAGAAATATGTCAACACTATATACCAGGAAGCGTTCCAGAACAGTTCCCTGAACCAACCCAAGACCAACGAACGTATAACATTCGTCAGCTCACATCAAGTGATATACATAACCAACTAAAGGCGGATTTGGTTCAACATGTGTGGGATAATCGTCCCGTTGAGGACGAAGATGAGGACGGAGAGGATGACGAAGACGAGGACTGGGACGAAGATGAAGACAAACAGATTAGTTTTTTTATTTGTATTTTTATATGTATTTTGTTGTGGTGTGTTTTTTTATTATAATTTATTTTTATTATTTGTGTGTGTTTTTTTAAGTTTTATGTATTTTTTTGTATTTATTTTTTTAATTTTAATACATTTTTATTTAATTATTAAAATAAATTGGTTTTTATTTAATTAGTTTAATTATGAAAAGAAAATAATAAAAAAGAAACTGTGGGCCTAACTTGTAACCCCTACACCCCAAAAACAAATTTCCACTCCATGCTATTGGGAGCCACGTGTCACAATTCGCCCCCAATTGTAACCCCACCACTACACATGGCCTAAGGTTTTTTATAATATACAAGTACTATATCAAAATATTAAAAGCTGTCTATTCAAACACTTATTTTTAGTAGTCGTACACCCTTTTTTACGTAAAGGTTTCTTTTGCACACACTCTCAACCAAATATGGTATCAATTTTGTCGATTTGGTACAGTTGTTATTAAAAATACTGAAATAGAAACGCAAACAAATACGGGTACAAGTTATGTTCAATTGGTGTTGGTTAGATATGATACTGGTAGTTAACAAAAATTATATGTTCTTATTTTAAAAATCTTACGACTCGAGATGTATGAAATTAAATAACAATAAAGAGAGGTGGCTTGAAATCATCTTGTAAAATTTTTAATATTTTTTTCATGTTTAGATTGAATCGGTTTAGCAAGCTCGTTAAGAAGCCTAATTACATTCTACAACATATACTTCTTTGTTTTCAAGGATCGGGACTCGAGAGAAGTTTTGTACTTCAACCCGTTACTTACCATGTAATTTTTGTTTTGTGTCCGGTTAGGTTTTTCTTTCTGGGTGTGGTTTTTATTTGAAGCCTGCCTTTCAAAAAAAAATTTTAATGACTGAACCTACTTCATTTTTCTAAAGTTTCGTACATCATGACACCGTTTTCCGTGTTAGTGTTTAGAACAAACTTGAAGGGGGACATTAGCCAACACATTAGTTACTCGTAACATTATATTAAAATAATCGTTCTTATATGCCCCTCAATCTAGACATTCACAGCTCGAGTAGCGTGTACGTACCGAAGTATATCAAAGCAAGCGGATAATGGCCTGTTGGTTAAGAGGCTAATATGTTGGAAAATTACATTGCCCACTACGATCTGCATGTGGAAAACTATTTTATTTAAGTTATGCTTTGTTTATTTTGTTTTAATTTAATAAGTTATGGTAGGAGGATAAGTCTTAAGGTTGTTTGTAAGGTTCCTGGTCCATCTCCTGTATTTTTAGGTACGTCTTTGTGAACGTTGGAGGTTGTTCCACGTTCTTATTTATATTCAGTTGTTGGTTGTTTTCATTAAATTAATTATCAGAAATGCTAAAAGTTTATGAGCATACCTGTTTGTTTTCTTTGCATTATTCTTTCACTTGTGTCCTCCGCATGTTTTGATTTCTACTTCACAAGTAGTATCAAAGCTAGGTTCTCAATGACAAATCTTCAAGTAGTTTGTGGCGTAAAGAAACTCAATAACCAGAATTACAACTCTTGGTCAACATGCATCCGTTAGTACTTGCAAGGCTAAGATATTTGGGAAGTTGTAAATGGGTCGGAGACAATGCAACCAGCAAATGAAGACGCCAACGGGATTATGAGAAAGTGGAAAATCAAGGCGGATAAGGCCATTTTTGCTCTAAAGACCACAATGGAAGATGAGTTGTTGGATCACTTAAGAGATCTCAAACTCCAAAAGAAGCATGAGATACATTGGCATATTAATTCTCGAAAAAGAATGATGCCAAACTCCAACTTTTGGTGAATGAATTGTTGTTTATGAATCAAAGAAAAATGACAATTTCTCAATACTTTCAAAAGGTGATGTCTTTGGTTAGAAAAGTTGGAGAACTTGATCTGCAAGCAAAAATCGGTTTACCCCGTGACTGTGGTTGAAGGCAGAGTTTCAGAGCTTTATTCGTGGGTTGAAGGAGGAGTTTCGGAGCTTCGTGATTGCGGTTCAAGATTGGTCGGTGCAACCATAACTCGGTGAGTTCAAGAATCTGTTGGATGGCCAAGAGGATCTAGCCAAACAAATGGGTAGTTTATCTCCTAATTCGTCCTCAAAATCAGAAGTTGAAGCTTTGTATGCGGGTAAAGGAAATGGACGGTTTCGAACTAGCTCTCAAGGCCAAGGATCCAGCTGGGTTAATAATCGAACCAAGGTTCAAGATTTACACGAAAGACATAAACAAGCATCTGATAAAAAGGAAGGTAATAATGAATGGAACCCTCATACGTAAAATAAGAAGTTTCTGGCTAAGTGCTAAACTGTGGAAGGTGTGGCCACGTTGCAAAGTATTATAAGACTGAACTAGTTGAAGAAGGTAATCCTGCTACAACACAGAATGAAGAAGGTTGGGATTCCGAGGCGTATGTCGCTCAAATAGAAGAAGTGTTCACGCTCACGGCTTCTACCGAACAACGAGACAATCACTAATTAGATGATTGGATTGTTGACTCGGGTTGTACTAATCATATGATCGGAGACAAAGGAACAATTTGACCAATCCTGAATAAATATGAGAGCAACCTGGTTGTGGTTCTAGCAGATGATTTTAAGCATTCAATAGATCACATAGGTGATGTGTCCATTCTAGTAGGAAATCGAAGACAATGGCTAACCCTATAGAATGAGTATCATGTTGTTTGGGTGAAAAAAAACTTTTTGTCAGTTCCTCAAATCACAAAAAGTGTCCATTACGTGTTTGGATCCAAGGATGTAAATATTTACAAGGAGTTTGAAACCTCCTCGATTCCAATCCTCAATGGTCGCAGAAGTGATGCAGTTTATGTGTTAATGTGGAATTTGCCTATGTTGGAAAGACAAAGGGGAACCACAACGCCGATATGGGGCATCAACGGTTGGGCTATGTGAGGCTTGATAAACTGGGTTTAATGAATGAAAAGGACCTAGTAAATGGGCTACCTAAGCTACAGATCAATAAGAAATTGTATGTTTAGGTTTCCAGTTCGCTAAGGCAAATAAGCAACCTTTTTCAAAGAAATCAATGTTTCTATAGAACACGAGTGTCTATTTGGTTCACTATGACGTTTTGGTCATGTCAAGCAACCCTTAATTCAAGGTATGAGGTATATGGTGACTTTAATTGATCATTTTTCTCGATATGTTTGGGCCTATTTCCTGAAAGAGAAATTAGAGGGTTTGGCAAAGTTTAAGGAATTTGAAGCTAATACAAAAATCTTAACGGGTAGGAAAGTCTGATGTTTGACAGACTTTAGCAATGACCCAAAGGATCATAAGACAGTTGACTTGCTCAAATACTCCACTACAGAATGGGGTATTCAAAAGAGAGGCTATGTGCACAACAACATTTATAATCAATCAAGTTTTTCCCAAGTTATGAACTATGTTTCACCACTTGAAAAATTAATAGAGATGAAACCCAATGTCAGTTATTTTAAGGTGTTCAGAAGTGTATGCTACGTGTTCATACCAAGCCATATTCGTTATAAGATGGAGAAACATGCTATGTTGTGTGTTTGTTGGATATGACACTGAAAGAAAAGGATGGTGTTCCTGTGAGCCTAATATAGGAAGGATCTACGTGCTTAGACATGTAATTTTCGATGAAAACTAGTGGTCCGACAACAATCAAGCCTTACCAGATACCCGACAACTAAAGGAAGATCTCGAGTTGTTAAAAGTAATATGAGTTTTGAAGGAACAACTGCATCTGAAACTGAATAAACGGAGGTTTGAAGTTCAAATTATGATGCTACAAATGTCCCGCAGGATAGCCAACCAGAAGAGTTACCAAGAAGATCTCAACAAGTAAGAAAACCTAATCCTAAATATGCAAATGCTAATGTTGCAATTGTTGAAAGTAGGCTTATAGAACCTAAAATGTTTGAAGATGCCATTAACCAAAAGGAGTGGAAATTGGTAATGGAGGATGAAATGACAGCACTTGTGAAGAACCAAACATGGGATTTAGTATCTCAAGCTACTGGTGTAAAGCTCGTTTCATGTAAATGGGTTTACAAGCTGAAAAGGCGAGAAGATGGGTCAGTAGAAAGGTTTGAATTAACTAGGTTAATTGCCCGGGGATTTTCTCAACCATGTGGTTTTGATTATGAAGATGCATTTAGTCCGGTGGCAATATTAACAACTATTCGAGCACTGCTTGCTATTGCAACGAGTAAGAAGTGGTGAATGTGGCAAATGGACGTTAATAATATGTTCCTGTATGGGGATTTAGACCATGTTATTTATATGACTCATCCTATGGGGTTTGAAAATCTATACCATCCAAAGTATGTGTGCAAGCTAAAGAAAGCGATTTATGGGCTAAAACAGTCACCACGAGCCTGGTTCGGTAAAATTGTTTAGTTCCTTAAACAAAATGGTTTTTGGTTAACTAATAACGATATGGGTCGTTTTGTTAAACAAGTTGATGATCAAGTGGTGGTAGTCCTCGTCTGCGTTGGCTATTCGATCATAATGGGAGATCTTGAAGAAGAGATTGATCAGCTAAAAGAAAACTAAAGTGTGAGGTTTAGAATGAAGGATCTTTGGAATCTAAATCATTTCTTAGGGTTGGAGCTGAAATATGCTGGTGATGAAGTAATTTTGCATCAAACAAAATATGCTAGTGAAGTCTTGTTCCGATTTAAAATAACTGATTCCAAACCAGCTCCGACACAAATAGATCCTATGTCAAAATTCAGGCTGAAGATGGAAAGGAATTAGCAGATCCTTTGGTTTATTAAATTTTTTGGGAAGTTCTATCTATCTCACACTAACCCGACCCAACATTTCCTTCGCGGTTGGTGTGATTAGTAAATTAATGCGGAATCCCAGAAAGCCTCATCTCATTCCCGTTCGCCAAATCTTAAAGTATGTCAAAGCCACGATGAATAATGGAATAAGGTTCAAGAGGGAGATCGATCCAAAGCTGGTCGGGTACTGCAATTCCGATTATACAGGGGTTGTGATACATAAGGTCGACTACAGGCTATGTGTTCATGTTTGGGTTGGGTGCTATCTCATGGTGCAACAAAATACAACCCAATGTGTCATTATCTACCACAGAAGCGGAGTATGCAGTTGCATCAATGACAACATAGAAATGCACATGGTTAGTCCGGCTACTTGATGAATTGAATCAAAAAGGAAACTATCAGGTTAAGCTAATGTATAACTAATGTAACAAAAAGTGTACATCTTTCAGCATCAAATTATCCTTATATTTTATTAAAACTCCATGCAAATTCATTGTATTTGGTACTTATCTGAGTTAGTTGTGTATTTGTAGGCCAAGAGTCCGCCCGATGAAAAGGTGACGTTTTTAGGATAAAATCCAGATTCTAGACAGACACGAAAAGATGACCCGGCACGACCGTGCCATATGTTGGGCACGACCGTCGTTTCCGAGGATCAGGGTCAGTGCACTGGCTAGTGTCGAATCAAGACCGAGCACGACCGTGCGCCTACTTGGGCACGACCATGCCAATCTCAAGCCAAGACAGCCTTGCACGACCTAGTGTAGCAGCTAGTGCCATCCTGTCACGGCCGTGGCATTTTCTTGCACTG
This sequence comes from Bidens hawaiensis, assembly GCF_021521415.1. Classification (NCBI taxonomy): domain Eukaryota; kingdom Viridiplantae; phylum Streptophyta; class Magnoliopsida; order Asterales; family Asteraceae; genus Bidens; species Bidens hawaiensis. Next base: position 29,370 of record NW_027499770.1, on the reverse strand, counting down.
TCGTGCCAAACATCTCATAGAAACTGTAAATTTGGTCAACCGAAAGCAAAGCATTGGCTTACTATATCGGTGCACGACCGTGCACTTCTTCCAGACAGCTTTAAAAACTTTCATTTCTCTTCATTTTCATGTGTGGTGTAACAACTCGGGTTTCATATAATATATTAAATACAAATACTTGACCCGTTTTAGTTTTCGGGTAATTTTAATCAATAAAACATCATATTTATCGAGTTAATATTATTTTATTATTATTATTTATTATATTTTGTAGATTATCAAAATAACTTTGAATTATATGCATTTTCTACCCTAAATCTTGGTTTTAAATCATTTTTGTACCCACCCTTGAACTACAAGGACCATTTTGAAAATCTACTAAAATTTATAATGTATTATTAACAAATCAGAACCCAAACCCGTTTTCCATGTCCGTATACCCGGTTAGTTTCGTGCACAATAATCTTCATAGTATAATCAAATTTGATCCTCTAAATCGTTTCCTTGCTTTAAACGAATCACACCGACGTTTTAATTTTATAAAAACGATCTTGGATACTATAATGAACAAACCGTCCTAAACTAAATCGCTGATATACCATTAACAATTGATAATAATAATGAAATTAATCTGGTCTGCACCTTGTTCTTCACCTCGTGAATCAAAACTCTAATTCTACCTTTATTTACATTAGCCGTCATTATCCAGTCTATTTGGTGTTATGCTGTCAGCTTCAGCTAAGCCGTTCATCATCAATTCATCAACTAAACAGGTAATTAAGCTATGTATCATGTTCTTTGTTCATCATACAACCTTAACCCTTTGGTTAATTAAACGAAAAACAAACAGATTGAGCAATTGTAATTCTATGGTTCTTATGTCAATTTGGGGTTTAAATCAGCTTCTATATTAATTTATTGTTCTCATGTTATATACAACTGACACACCAACTAGTTGGCTAGTGTGTGTTTGTTCATGTTGCAAGCCGGCTGGGGGCGCAGGTTCGAGCCTCCCCCAGCCTAGCTTTTTGTTATTTTAGGTTTTTAATTGTTTTATTGATTATTAATTAGTTATAATTAATTATCAAATAAACATTATTTTGCTAAACCGACACTCTTTAACTTGAAGTTTCTCATCGTGAACATCCTTATAAACTTGTTATGTATAGTTTTATGTGTGTGTGTATATATTATACATATATGTGTATAATTTTTTAAATATAAATATAATTTTAAATCAACATGTTAAACATATCTTTTTGCTACACTTAATTAAACTAATGTTCGTTAAAAAAACCCGAGATAAATATTTATCTAAATATTAAAAAATATTACGACTTAGTTATTTAAACATTTATTTATTTGAATTATATTTATGTATTACTATCATAATACATATTATAATTATTTATTTACACATTCTTTACTTATTTATTTATAAATGTATAATTACTATAACTCATATCATATTTAATTATTTATTTATAAATTTAATTATATTTATATTATATCAAGTATAAATTTAAATAAAAGCAATGATTCTTATAATTAATAATTAAATGATAAACATAACATTGATTTTGCAATAACAATAACCGTAGAAATCGATCGTTCTAACCATAACATTCTATCCACAAACATAATTCAAATCACATCGAACTCTTAAATCCATTATACATGTTATCTCATTTATTGTTAACCCATAATATCATCTTTATATAACTAGGAAATCCTTGACGGTAAATCTCGAAAGGTTTAGCATTCCTGCATCATTCCTTGATCTTTCGTTTATCTAATCAGGTGATTAATCACTCCCTTCTTATACTGTTTTCAAATACTCTTGGGGACTTATGCGTACCAATTATCAAATTATATATTTTATTATATTCTCAATTGCAAACTGTTAATATTTGTGTTGTGTGTCACTTGAATGACTAGTTGCTGTTTGTTAATATGTTTATATGTTTATTTATCGCCTTGGGAGAGATCCATCATTTATCATTATTATCACATCATGCCGTAGTGGCCGGCATCCGATCGAATGACAATGGTTTCACCGTCAACCCAATTATGGTAACCAACGCTCGATTCGCATGGCAACGGTTTAGCAGCTCATCATTATTTGTTTACAATATAACATGCTATGGTTTGATTGTTTATACTCATATATAACATTTTTGCTCTTTATTAATATATGATTATATTGTATTCTAAAACTTTTGATTTTCTCACTCAATCGCGTGTTGACAAAAATATATATTTTGTACGCATTTGCAAGTTATCAGATTGGATTGTTCAGCAAGATGTAGATCACGTAGAGATGCCTTTTAGGATTTAAAAACTTATTCAAGATTATTAGATTAGTTTTGTAATATTCTATGATTTGATGTACTGATTTGTAAATTGTTTATTTAAAATATTAATTAAATATTGTCACCTTATAATTACATGATAGTACCTTGTGAGCTGTGAACAATCAGTTCGCGCCCCGACAATTCCGCCTTAGGTTGGGGTGTGACATGTGAAGCCTTGGGTATTCTCTCTTAATTAATGCAGGTTTTGGAGGGTGATTCAAGAGGAGTTTGAAGGCTTCCATCATCCACAAGATTCATCATTCCTATCTTTCCGAGATTTTAGTTTGCATTTATTTGTTCTTGAACATGTTTTGTAAGCTTGTTTTTAGTTTGATTGTAGTTGTATCAAGCCTTATGGGCTAAATACTTTTGCTATCTAGACAATGTTGAAGCTTTTACTAATGTGATATTTTATCTATACATGGTTTGGTAAATTGGTGTTCTTTCAATAATATGTTGAATTTATGAGTTGATATTGATGGTTTCATGCTTGTTAGAGCTGAATGGTCTTGTTAGTTTTACAAATGCTTAGACATTCATGTTAGAAAACTATGTTTTAGTTGTTTGTTTGTAAAATTTGAATGCTCATGCTTACTTTGTTTACATTTCTATGTTAGGAATAAGTAGTAAAAAATAACTTGGTTATAAAATTGTTGACAAGTATGGAACCTAGCACTTGATATTGGAAAATTGATGAGTGTTGTTATGATTTTTGACTTGGTGATGACTTGCTAGTTAATGTTTCATAAGTTGATGTTAATTTCATGAGTTTGGCAAGTTTAACATAATTTTAGGTTGTTAGAATGTATGTCCGTGCTAGCTTTTCTTTGATTATGAAACTTTATTGTTTTGACAAACAAGTTCGTCTATGTTTATCTTTTGATTGAAAACTCATCATGTTGATTATTTGCTAGTATTAGGTTGCTTGATTGTAATCTAGTATTTATGTTTAGATTTGTGATGTTTTACCATGTCATTGTTATTTTATCATGTTAGTAGAGTGGATTCATGTCTAGGTAGTTTGTTGGATTGATTGTTTCTTGCAGTTTCACTTGCTTTGTGTTCATTGTATGCTAGTTTAGTTAGTAACAAATTCAAATTGAGATTCACTTGTCCGGTTGGTTATTTACAAAGATTTAGTAATAGAAAATTAATGTGTCAATTGATTGATATTCGGTTCTTACCGACACTTTATTACAAACGATATATACACTTGCCTTTCTTGTGCGGATTAGTTGTAAGTGAAAACCTATTTTTAAAACCTGATTTGTGTGAAGCTTTTATTTAAATTTGTATACATATATTCACACACGTCAATGACAATGTATTAGCCATAAAGCTTGCTGAAAACCCGGTGTTCCACGCCCGTACCAAACATATAGAGGTAAACTACCACTATATACGTGAGAATGTGTTGAGAGGAGAAATTGATATGGTGCAAGTCAATACTAAAGAACAAGTAGCTGACCTGCTTACAAAGGTTTCTCAAAGTGCAAAACTGTTGGAGTTTATTAAAGAAGTGGGAATGGTCCAAGTAGGCAATTAAGGGGAATGTTGAAAAATTACATTGCCCACTAGGACTTGCACGTGAAATAGTATTTTATTTAAGTTATGCTTTGTTTATTTTGTTTTAATTTGATAAGTAATGGTAGGAGGATAGGTCTTAAGGTTCTTAGTAGGTTCTTGGTTTGTCTCATGTGTTTTTCGTTAAGTCTTTGTGACCGTTGGAGGTTGTTCCACGTTCTTATTTATATTCAGTTATGATTGTTTTCATTAAATTAATTATCAGAAAACCTCGAAGTCTTTTATGAGCAACCTTTTTGTTTTCTTTGCATTATTCTTTAACTTGTGTCCTTTGTATGTTTTGATTTCTGCTTCACATAACAATTTGTACATCTGTCGGAATATACCGGACATTGAGATTTAGTGCGAGCACTATATTCTGAATAAAATGTGGATCGGTCTTGAAATTCTTGGTATGCTAATAAAAGATGGGATTAGCCGCCATATAAGTAGCACAAATGTTGTCACACCAAAGGGTAGGTGCACAATCGGAGCTTATACATCAATGACTCTACATCACCTCGAGCAAGAATCCGTTATTTGCCATCCGTAATAGACCGGACGACCGTGTGTGATGGAGAGGCGATTGCAAGGATCCCAACCCAATTGACATCAACTTAAGTATAAATGGCAAGACTAGGAGATATGTGGACACTCAATCCATGGGTAAAGACGATGTCAATGCATCAAGGGCTGCACTTGACTATGATCCAATGGCGGTCAGCAGGTTTTTTGAGACACTTTACTTCCACATAAGTGGCATAAGCAATCTCTAGATAAGCCAATACTAGATAATGTGAAACGCCAACATTGCTCATGTATAAATTATATGGATATTCCATAGACACATCAGAACACTAATATATAGTTGACGTTTGAGAAAGATATAAGTAGGCAAGAGCCCCCACTTAGACCAGTACATTGGAAGAGATCATGTAAATACCACTACTAAGAAAGATGAAGAACAATATCAGAGAATGTGGCTTGTATGCCTAAATCCTTGAGGACAAGCTGATAGTGTAAATACCCGATAAAATCTGCCTCAACATATACAGATGTAATAACACAAGCACATAGCAAGTAACTGAATTTGGACATTAAATGAGCAAAGACGTACCTGAGACACACACTGAGTACATCCATATGTAAGGAGAGCTGAGGATAGCCTGAAAACAAGCTCTTGTGGCTTTTTTGAGGTCAAAAAGAGCCTTTTGCAGCAATCAGACATGACGTGGGCAGGTAAAGTCACCAAAGCTACAAGGTTGTGCGATATATATTGTCTTAAATAATCCGCCCTCAAATGGATGTTTACGTCAACCAACCATTATATCCAAGTCACGAGAATAGGTAACTGATAAAACCAATTTTGTAGTGGTTGGTTTAATAACTTGGCTAAACGTCTTAGCATAATCAATGCCCCTCAGTCTGATGAAATCCTTTGGCATACAAACTAGGCTTTATATTTATTTAATTTCTAATTATTTCATTTACGTGTTGAAAATTAAAAGTCTTTTTCCCTCCTAAAAAATGGGCAAATTCTTTTTCAAGTGAGCTTGAAATGGGTAACTTCAATCTTCAAATTCTTTAAGTATGACACAAATTCTTTTAATATTGAGTGACATAATTATATTAAAAGTCTGATAGAAATAGTGGCAAGAACAAATTAAGTGAAAGCACAATGATTAGGTGTCAATCACTCAATTATGAGTGACATGTATGTCATGATGTTTGGATTAGTAGTGATGCTATGATCATGCCACTCTTTTGCTTCAAGTAATTAAAAGATAAAAAAAGGCAAAAGGAATGATTTGGGTACTCATAAATACTATATGTAGTATAAATTATTCTTCTTTTCTAATTAAAAAGTTGTTTAAACTCAACAAAATGCACCATCTAATTTATTATATATCACAAGAAAATGTTAAAGTTTAAGTTTTAACATAAAAATAAGATGAAAGTATCTAACAAAGTATATACTTGTGAAAAAAAAGTAAAAACAAAGTGCTAGTGAGAAAGTTTAGTCAGTTTAAGGCTACTCCATGTTTCCATGAATTTTCACATCCTCATATTATGTAAACAAGGGAGCTAATTATACTATTACTACCTACTAGTTTAATGCAGATCAAAATATTGCCAAAACTATGTGGAGAAGTTCGATCAGTACCATGTTATTATATATGCGTGCACATGATCGGTATTACTTTGTCCACGCGCCAAGAAATGAAGAGCATTTCTATGATGGACATCCCTAAAAAGATGAATGAAGCAACACAACCAGTTTTTATGGAAGCCTAGTCTCAACACCAGAATTAATAGATATATAGCCCTGAAACTGTTACCTAATTACATTCATAAAGACATGCAAATGATGAAGTTTGGTTACAACTCTAAAATTCCAATATCCAGTTGTACATAGAAAGTATATTGTGTCACAACATAATATTATATGAGATCAGGTTGCATTACAACTCAAGACTACCAAATTATGTGCAGCCTATAACCTTTAAGGGGCGGTGCAGTGGTACGCACATGGTTCCACTCTAACAGAGCTCCCACGTTAGAATCTTGTTTGGAAGACTGGACTCTTTAGTTTTTCTATAACATGAAATGTGCAGCCTATCAGCACCTCAAAGCTGTAAATCGGGCCAAGAAACACACAAAAACGTTAAAAGTATTAGTAGTGCACCAAGCTTGTTAGCTAATCAAAAGGGTCACAATTGCCATACATTTCCGGAAAGATTGTTTTCTGGGACTCAACCAATAATCCCAAGTAGCAATCAAGCAAGGTATAGAGGTAGGGTACCAAAAAGACCCAAAATACCCTTAAGTAATACCCGCGGGTTAACTAGAAGTCCCTCATAAGGCACCCGCGGGACATATGAACCATCCGCATAGATCATCTGAGGAAGAAACACCCTCATGGCACATGCGGGAGCATCCTGACACCCTCAAAAGTCATCCACAAGAAGGAACACCTTTCCGCATAAAGGACCACGAGGTAATGCTCCGGGACAGCTGTCAATAACTAATTACCTTCTAGAAGATTTGCCAAGATGCTTTCTTGGGCAATACGTGATCCCTCGGCCAATTAGCTAGTGACACCTGGCAAGGCCGTTATAACCGCGCACATGGCCAATGTTACCCATTAACCAATATCAGAAGGACGCGTGTCCAGGTTGTTATATATGCACAAGCAACGTATAGACTGAGCCTATCACATGAGGACACGTGTCCAGGCGGTTATAAGAGCATCTTCTAAAAGGACAGCTGACCCAATTACTTCCCTACACCCTTCAGCTATAAATACCCTCTCAATCATCATGAGGTATTCATTCACTCCCACTGTACTATCACTATTTACTTAAGTGCATTATCTTCGTCAGAACTGTACTTATTCTCACGCTGGAGGGTGGTTATGGGAAGACCCCCCCCTCTTGTCCTTCCCGTAACGAGCTCACGGTGTCTGTTTTGCAGGTCTTCATCACTGGACTTTGGTCAATTGAGTTCATATCGTATTGGCAGTTAACCGTATCCTACCCTGTTGACTCATTGGATCTAGGACCCGTTCAGGGGAGTAGATCCGTGTTTCTTCATTGGCGCCATCCGTGCTTTTGTTAGAACTGCAAGAAATTTTTTCCGTCCTCTTTACGATATGAATCAGTTACCTAAAGGGCCGACGGAGAGCCAGGCACAGCCTTCACGTGGTCTCAACCTTGAAACACGTGAAGGAACAACGTCTGAGTTTGCTCGAACTTCGACTCCTATCACAAGAATCGATGCCGTCAACCCTGGAGGTTTTTCCTTGGGTGGTTCGACGGCTCAGGGATTGTTTGCTCAACAAGAAGGTGTTACCCCGGTCGACACTGGAAATGTTGTCACACCAACTACTGACTTGGGGCGTGTTACAGCCCCAGGGGGTTCCAATCTCGGAGATCTGGAACGAATTAAGAGAGATGCCAATCGAACTCATTCAGAGTTAGCCTTGGAAGAGAATTCCGGGGACTTCACCCCAAGAAGAGGTCAACGTCATAACTCCAGATCCAATGCACTTTTTTCTCCGGATGAGTGGCTCCGTATCCAACAAGATAATCTGAAAGCTGAGTACGAGCGAAGGGTACGGAACGAGCGTTTTCACGCTCGTCCCCTGACGTATGATGACTCTCCTAGGAGATCAGTCCCCCACCCATACGGGGAAGTCACATTCAGTATAGTCAGCCACCAGAGCAAAACCTATGTGACATCCGGAGGTTACGTCCTCGCCCCCGCATAGATATGCGGGTACCATCCTATGAGGACGAACTGGATGGATATGATTCAACCTATCACCCGGACGGTAGTTATTATAGCGGGGATAGCCATCTTCCTTCATATGGAGGGGCTAGTTACCCGCGATCGGTTGTCCACCATGCGGAATACTATAGTAGTGCTGAACATGATTTTCTTAAACCATACCGTCCGGAATCCTTCGCAGAAAAATCGAAGTTCATTTCGGCATCGCGACGGCTCCATTCCCGATAAACGCAAAAATTCCAACATCCGTTGGAACATATAGTGGAATGACGGATCCTAGTGATCATTTGCTGAGGTGTGAAGCAGTTGGAGGAGTCAGTGGTTGGACTCTTCCATATTTGTGCCACATGTTTGCACTAACATTCACTGGAGTGGCGCGAGAATTGTAACACCCCGTAACCGCAGCGGAAACGTAAACGGGATGCAACAGACACATCTGATATCAACAACATTGCTTATAAAGAAAACACCACTACATTAATTTACATCATATTACATTGTTCCGAGTTTAGTTACCGTCTAGGCGATAGCACATAAGTTTTACCAAAATTACATTAACATAATTAATACAAAATGATCACTAAGCTTCCACAAAAAGCACGCATCATCAAGTATGTAGCACTTATTCCAGTTTGGGAGTACCTAGAAAGCATGGAAAGAAAACGGGTCAACTACGAATAGTTGGTGAGTTTCAATAATTTAAATAAACATTGACAAATCATTATAATAATCATATATTATCGATGTAATTATGCTGAGCCCACAAGTGAAACCTCTGACTATCACACACAACCCCGTGGCATACTCCGCCCACGAACCTGCCCCAAATCGCTATGCCTAACATTACATAGCAAAGTATATATAACACCCAAAATAGACATGTGCAACTGGCTGGGAAACATCAGCAAATCCATGCCGGACCAGTTGGGTTTGTCGGACCAATAGTACTATCCATACTCTACCGGCTTTCAGTTAATCACTCGTGTTGCGGGGCCTTACAATGTTAGTAACTCAGACAATTACCATCTTAGTACATTTCCGTACGATTGCCGTACAATAAAACATATATAAATACACGCAAATCCATACGCTCAGTATGTACTTAAACATTTTAGTAACAACATGCTTTCCGCCTCGGGAAAATATTTAAAAACAATTCAGGAAAAAGGGGCTCGTGAAACTCACCTTGTCATAAGCAATTAAGTAACACAGTATACCAGCTACTAGTCCGGATCTGTAATACGATCCCTAAGTTCGTTACTATACAATCACTATTAATATAACTTTAACCGTGTTAACCGGTGCGTCTGGGAACATTGTTAACCCCGTACGGTACTCGTTCCGGGGGTAATGTTAACCCAGAAACACTTCTCCGGACTCAGATTGTGATATCGTTTAGAGTTCACTAGTCAAAATTACTATTAGTTGTTTTTCCCGTTTTGCGTGCCTAGCACGGTTATCCGTTTTTACGTTTCAAAAAAATGAGTTTGGTCACACGCGACCCGAAAATAGTTGTTGACTGATAATTTAATTATGGTTGTGAATTTAGAGCTCGGTTTAGACGCCCCGTTTGGCCGGGGGACCCGTTTCCGTCATTAGTGTACCGGAAACTGTTAAATCGGGGTAAAAGGTACCCAAATCATCCGAATTATTTTCGGATGATTTATTTTTACTTGTTTAACTCAATTATATGAAAATGGTTCATTTTTAGGGTTTTTATACACCAGTCAGCTCGCTTATGCGAACTTTACCGGTTTACGCGTTTTAAGCTTTAAAAGTTTGTTTTTGCACCAATAATTATCCGTTTAATCCCAGATCTTGAAATTTTGCACAAATCACTTTTTGACAGTGGGGAGTTTTATAAAAATATTTCCAGAATTAATTTTTATATTTAAAATTTATTTATCTATTTTTAAACACCATTAAAACACTAAATATGTCGTAAATACCAAACGATCTTATAAAAATCCCAAATTTTTCCTGGATGACCCCTGCCATCCCCTTAGTCCCCTGTAATTTTTCCAGAACCAAAATCTCTTTTTATATGCCCTTTTTACCAAAACCGAGCTAGAAAACCCTAGAACACGTTTAACCGAAAAGCCTACTTAGACTTCTCCAAATGACCTAAAATTTTGTGTGTGACTTATACATGTTATAAAAAGCTTATCTGGAATTTTCCAGAATTTTTCATGATATTTAACTATTTTTCACCATTTTTGGCCAAAACCGAGCATTAAATTCACCAAATATTCATCCTTTGTCCAAATATTACCAAAAATTCACAGAACTCATATTTTCATATATCTAACACCTCTGTAAAATTTCATGACCTAACTCTCAACACATCACAATCTGTCCAAATCCCAAACATTATACAAAAACCGAACTACCTTGTGTTTCTAGCTTCAAACCGTAAGGATCTCGCTTTCTAGCCCTTGATATCAACTAGATACAACACCTACAATCACAATAACACCACACCAAGCAAGTTACACCCACAATCAAGCCATTTCTTTCATGGTTTCGGTTATGATTTAAAAACAAAGATTTAACCGTAAAAATTCGTTTTTGGTTCGTGTAACTCCTTTCTTGGACCAAGATCCCTTGTATAACCCGTATACATCACTTGATCATGCAAGAATCGGTTTTCATCTTTGAAACCTCATTTTCTTGCAAACAAACTCAAGAAACGAAGATGAACACGTGAATAACTCGATCGTTACCTTGTTTTTCTTGCTAAAACTCTCGGTTTTTAGGTCATGAATTTGAGAGAAAGTGAAGTTTGTTCAATGTTTTGATGTAAAAAAAATGATAAGTAAGGGGGTTGGAACCCCTTATCCGATCGGAAATGAATGGTGGGTGGGGTGGGACCCACCTCTCCATTTCTAGCCACTAGTTTGGATATCAGAGATCTGGATAATGTTTTGGATAATTTGGTTCAGTTCGTTTTTTGGTTAAATGTTTAATTCGGCTTAAAACGAGGTTAAAACGGTAGTTTTTCGGCTAAAAAATGAAATTTATATAAAACCAATTTAAAAACTTCAAAAACTTAAACCATGACTTTCATTGACTTAAAACATCATATTATTAATAATTGCGCATCTTTTTCGGCTTGATCGATCGCCTCTTGCTTGGTTTGGTATTAAAGGTTTCGTTTAACGTACCGACGTACCATTAAATCGAAATTCTTTTTCTGTGCTTTAATTCACTTATCCCGAAGCTTTAATACTTCGTAAACATCACTATATATTATATATCTCGTCTATAATGTATCCCCGATTCGTTCGGGCTTCAATAACCGTTAATCGGTTGATCGTATTTCCAATACGATTAACTGTATAATCGAGTATAATCCGTACTGTGAATCATACATACTCGTATAAACACATTATAATTCATATATTCATTATTAAATAACACATAAATAGTATATTCCGGTTAGGGTATACCTGATTCTGCCGGAATCGTTACATTCTCCCCCCGTAAGAGAAATTTCGTCCTCGAAATTTTTACGCGTCGACTACTTCCTTTTGAGGAAATAGATAGGGGTATTTCTTCCGGAATTCGTCCTTTCGTTCCCATGTATATTCTCGGCCTCGTTGCGAATTCCATCTAACTTTGACCAACGAAATCTTATTGTGTCTAAGCTGCTTGACTTTCCCGTCTACTATTTCTATGGGTTCCTCTAAGAAATCGAGCTTATCACTTATTTGGACACCCTCTAAAGGTAACACCGATGTCTCATCCGCCAGACATCTTTTCAAGTTCGATACGTGAAACACGTTGTGAACTGCACTCAGTTCATCGGGTAGCTCTAATCGGTATGCTACGGGACCGATTTTTGCAGTAATATTGAATGGTCCGATATATCTCGGGGCTAACTTCCCCGCCTTTCCAAATCTGACTACACCCTTCCAAGGTGATACTTTCAAATACACTTTATCACCTTTCTCAAATGACAACGGTTTTCTACGGGTGTCGGCATAACTCTTCTGCCGATCCCGCGCGGCCTTCAGATTGTTCCTAATTTCAAGGATTTTGCTGGTCGTTTCCTGGACCAGGTCTGATCTAATAACCTGAGTGTCGCCCACTTCAGTCCAGCAGAGTGGTGATCGGCACTTCCGACCATACAATGCTTCGTAAGGCGCTGCCTTTATACTGCTATGGTAACTGTTATTATAGGAAAATTCAACGAGTGGGAGATGTTGATCCCAATTTCCCTTAAAATCCAGTACGCATGCACGAAGCAAATCCTCCAGGGTTTGGATGGTCCTTTCAGACTGACCATCGGTCTGTGGGTGGTAAGCTGTGCTTAGATTAATGCGCGTTCCCAGCGCTTCTTGCACAGCTTGCCAAAGTTTGGAGGTGAAATGGCTATCCCGATCAGAGATGATTGAGATGGGTATCCCATGACGAGACACAATTTCATTTATATAAATTTGCGTAAGTCTCTCAGTGTTATAATTATTCCTAATCGGGATAAAATGTGCTGATTTGGTCAATCGATCCACGATTACCCAAATTGCATCATGTCCTCGGGACGTTTTAGGAAGATGTGTCACAAAATCCATCGTGATTTGCTCCCACTTCCATTCGGGAATTTCTGGTTGTTGTAACATACCTGAGGGTTTCTGGCGTTCCGCCTTAACTCTCGCACAAGTCGTGCACTTACCGACATACGTTGCTATGTCCTTTTTCATACCCGGCCACCAGTAGAACTCCTTCACATCCTTGTACATCTTATCCGATCTCGGATGTATGGAATATTTCGATCTATGCGCTTCGTCCATGATTAATTCACGAAGGTCATGGAGGGTCGGGATCCAAATCCGATTTTTGAAATAGAGAATTTCGTCCACGCGCTGTTCGAAATTCTTCTCATTGCCGTAAAGTCCCTCCTTTTCCAATTGTTCCTCTTTCAACGCCTCACGTTGAGTGACTCGAATCAGGTCCGAAAGGTTCGACTGGACTATCATCCCCAGCGCCCGCACTCGTAATGGCTTAACCCGATCTTTCCTACTCAAGGCATCGGCTACGACGTTAGCCTTGCCGGGGTGATAACGGGTGCCACAGTCATAATCGCTTAACAACTCGACCCATCTTCGTTGCCTCATATTCAGTTCTTTCTGATCGAATATATGCTGCAAACTTTTATGGTCGGTGAAGATGGTGCACTTCGTACCGTAGAGATAATGTCTCCAGATTTTAAGTGCGAAGATAACCGCTCCCAGTTCTAAGTCATGAGTAGTGTAATTTTTCTCGTGTACTTTTAACTATCGGGAAGCATAGGCTATAACCTTATTATTCTGCATCAACACGCATCCTAACCCTCTACGCGATGCGTCACAATACGCGACAAAACCATCGTCTCAATCGGGGAGACTTAAAATCGGCGCTTGGCACAATTTTTGCTTTAACGTTTGAAACGCCGTCTCCTGCTCTTCTCCCCATTCATACTTTCGATCCTTTTGAGTCAGGAGAGTTAAAGGTTGGGCGATGCTGGAAAAGTTCTCTATGAATCGACGATAATATCCAGCTAAGCCTAAGAATTGGCGGATTTCCTTTGGCGTTTTAGGCGCTTGCCAATTCTTAATTGCTTCAATCTTACTTGGATCAACGTGTATTCCTTGATGGTTTACAACGTGACCGAGGAATTGTACTTCTTGTAACCAGAAGTTACACTTGGAGAATTTTGCATACAACTTCTCCTGATTCAGAAGCTCTAAAATTATTCTTAAGTGTTGCTCGTGCTCTTCCTTACTTTTCGAGTAAATCAGAATATCATCAATAAACACGATGACGAATTTGTCGAGATAAGGTTTACAGACTCGATTCATGAGGTCCATGAACACTGCCGGCGCATTTGTTAGCCCGAAAGGCATAACTAAGAACTCGTAATGGCCGTAGGGAGTCCGGAATGCGGTTTTTGGGATATCTTCTTCCTGAATTCTAACCTGATGGTATCCCGATCTAAGATCGATTTTTGAGAAATAGCTCGCACCTTGCAGCTGGTCAAACAGGTCATCAATTCGGGGAAGAGGGTATCTATTTTTGATTGTTAACTTGTTCAACTCCCTGTAATAAATGCACATTCTAAGGCTCCCGTCCTTCTTTTTCACGAATAATACAGGTGCACCCCACGGGGAATGACTAGGACGTATAAATCCTTTATCCAACAATTCTTGCAACTGATTGGATAATTCTTGCATCTCGGACGGTGCAAGTCTGTAAGGTGCTTTAGCAACGGGGCCAGCTTGAGGTATTAAATCGATTCTGAATTCGACCTGTCGGGTTGGAGGTAATCCGGGAAATTCTTCTGGGAAAACTTGTGGAAATTCGCGTACCACCGGGATATCATCCACCCGTTTCTCATCAGAATCTGTGGCCGTCAAGCTTGCTAGATACGCCACGCATCCCTGGCGTATATATTTTATCACCTTGAGGTGGGATATAAATGGTATCATTGTGCCTGACTTCTCTCCTTGCACTAACACCTCTTCGTCATTCGACACCCGGATCTTGACGATTTTCTTTTCACAGTTTATTTCGACTTTGTTACGTGCTAACCAATCCATTCCCACTATCACGTCAAAACTACCTAATTCTACCGGTAATAAGTCAATCAGGAAGGATTGATCGTTCAGAATAAAAGGGCAATTCCGAACTATCTGATTAACTATCATGGTTTTACCGTTAGCGACTTCTACGGTATAAGGTTCTATGGGTTCACTAATCGGAAGGTTTGCTATCGATAGAAACTTAACGGAGACAAAACTTTTATCAGCACCCGTATCAAATAATACAGAAGCGTAATGATCAGAGAAGAGGAATGTACCTGTCACTAGGCTGGGGTCCTGGCGTGCTTCGTTCGCCCCCATCACAAAAGCTCGGCCTCTCGCCGGATTGGACGACGATGCCTGACCCACTGTTTGTCTCCTATTTCCTCCCTGGTTCAGTTTCGGGCAGTCTCTTTTGAAGTGATCTGTGCTGCCGCATTCAAAGCAAGCACGGCTGGTGGTCATCATTTGGTTTCCTTGTGGGTATTGTTGTCGGGCTGGTTGGGTCCTAAATGGCTATTAACGGATAGGTTGCGGTTGTCGGTTCAGATTGTTCAGGTTCCTCCTACAACTTGGTGCGTAGTGCCCATTCCTGCCACACCGGTGGCACACTACCTCCTTGCACACGCCACCATGCTGGTAACCGCATTTCCCACACTTAGGGAACGTCCCTTTCTGCGATTCCTGCCTTCCGCCTGAACTAGTCATGGCGTAGTTCTGGGCAGCGGGCCTAGCACGTTTATTTTGCTGCTTCTCCTGGATCCTATTATCATACGTACCTCGCTTTCCCCCAGCAGACTCTCCTGCCACCTTCAGTGACCCACTCCTCACGAAATCGTATGTGACGATACCAGCTTGCGTCACCGCACCCTCAAACGTCTTGTGTCTCCTAGAGTTGACTATACTCCTTACTATTGGAGTTAGTCTCCATATATAACGCTCAACCCTCTTTGACTCTGGGGTGACCAACCATGGCACCAATCGTGACAACTCATTAAATCGGTTCGTATAACCCAAGTGGTCTGCCCCCTGCATCTCCAGGTTCCACAATTCGTTTTCTAATTTCTGCAGTTCGTTTTTCGGGCAGAAATGTTCCAGTACAAGGGCCTTGAGCTCTGCCCAGGTCATGCGGTTTGTCGCTGCCTGACCGCGAGTTTGCACTATTGTGTTCCACCATGTCAAGGCATAGTCCGTGAACATGCAGGTAGCATACTTAACAACGTAATCCTCAGGACAGTTGCTGATGTTCACAACGACCTCTAATTTCTCAATCCACTTAACCAACCCATTTGGTCCCTCCGACCAGCTAAATTCTAGGGGCTTGCACAACATAAAATCTTTGATTGAACACCCCTTTGCTGCAGGAGTCGGCTCGATGCGGTTCGTTTCTACACTAGGTATAGGACCATTACTGTCTGTAACGACCACCCTAGGCGGTGCGTCATTACTCGGAATCGGGTTATCGTTCTGTGGAGGATTAACATTTTGTTCCCCATCATTATTGGTGGTCGTTTGATTGCTCGCAGGGCCTGGATTGGTCGTATTATTAATACTGGCAGCGATGCGCGATACTATATCCGGTATCGCCGCCTCTAACTGTCGAGCAATCAGACGACTCACATCCCCTTCTGACATTTGAGCTGACCGTTTTGGTGCCATTCTACAAAACATTAAGAAAATACATATAATTAATACAATTTCCAGTCTCAATACATAACACATATTCCATTCATTAATAAACATTAGTACATATTACATAAGCATCAGTACACATTTCATAAACATCAGCCCATAGATCAAGTTTTCATACATCGGTCCTACATCGGCATCATTTCGACATAACTCGCTATGGGTCAGTGCTTGAATGATACACCAAAAGTATCTACAATGATATTCCCAAAAAAAGAGACCCCCTATGGGCTAGTGGCTGTACTATAACTACCCAAGATTCACTCTATGTTAGCATCGCCACTAACTGCTTACACAGAGTATCAAAAAGCGGACCCTGACTACTACCACCCTACATGATCTAAACATGGTGGTATACCAACCACACCATCACTGCCACCATCACCACTAACACCGCCATCAAACCCCGGATCCGTGTCTCCATCCGGTCAATCATCCACTGGGAGTATGCACCCTCCCTCCTCAGCTGGCCAATCGCGTACTGGCTGTCCAGTACGCAGTCCGCCAAGTGATTCCTCCTCTGAATACCCACCGTCAAGGCGATGGTGTGCTCAACCACCTGCTCGTGGAGCACTCGGAGCCATGCAGCCTCGGAGGAGGGACGCTCATCCCTCTCCAGCCTAGGGGTACCCCACACGGGTGGAGGTACAGGCTCAGGCTGGAGGCGGGAGGACTCGCCCCTGTGGTAAGTGGGTCTGGGTGGGGTAGAGGTAGGTGGGACATAAGGGACACTGATCCGCGCCGTGAGGCGGGGACCGGGTCTGGGAGGGGTAGGGGTGACCTGTGGTGCGGGTGGGGTGGGGGATCTGGCAACCCTAGCAGGGGAGGACAAGCTAGCACTCCTATGGCTAGTCTCAGTAGGCTCAGTGCTGGATGCTAAGTGTAAGCTCCTAGAGTTCCCGGAACTGGCCTCCTCCGGGTCCTCTTCCATGGACAAACTTCGAGACCTCGACATCCATACCTGTACACAAGTTAGCAAACATATAGTTCCTTCCATGATGTAAATCACAATTAATATACACATACTTATACAACTTTGCCACATAAAAATATTATCATATACTTACACATATGTTGCCGGTTTTACCTATTAGTGTTCCCCGTGACTTCCCCTGAATTCCCTCGTGTGGACAAGTCTGTTATTATGTTCCGGACCATAATAACTCACTTGTCCATCCAAGTTAATCCAGATCTCGTCACTATAAATTATTAGTTGATATTCAGATCCTATAATACTTGAGCTACTGGTTATATTTTAAGTATCTTTTAAAGACATCCTAATTCTTTATAACCAATAGCTCTGATACCAAGTTCTGTAACACCCCGTAACCGCAGCGGAAACGTAAACGGGATGCAACAGACACATCTGATATCAACAGCATTGCTCATAAAGAAAACACCACTACATTAATTTACATCATATTACATTGTTCCGAGTTTAGTTACCGTCTAGGCGATAGCACATAAGTTTTACCAACATTACATTAACATAATTAATACAAAATGATCACTAAGCTTCCACAAAAAGCACGCATCATCAAGTATGTAGCACTTATTCCAGTTTGGGAGTACCTAGAAAGCATGGAAAGAAAACGGGTCAACTACGAATAGTTGGTGAGTTTCACTAATTTAAATAAACAGTGACAAATCATTATAATAATCGTATATTATCGATGTAATTATGCTGAGCCCACAAGTGAAACCTCTGACTATCACACACAACCCCGTGGCATACTCCGCCCACGAACCTGCCCCAAATCGCTATGCCTAACATTACATAGCAAAGTATATATAACACCCAAAATAGACATGTGCAACTGGCTGGGAAACATCAGCAAATCCATGTCGGACCAGTTGGGTTTGTCGGACCAATAGTACTATCCACACTCTACCGGCTTTCAGTTAATCACTCGTGTTGCGGGGCCTTACAATGTTAGTAACTCAGACAATTACCATCTTAGTAGATTTCCGTACGATTCCCGTACAATAAAACATATATAAATACACGCAAATCCAAACGCTCAGTATGTACTTAAACATTTTAGTAACAACATGCTTTCCGCCCCGGGAAAATATTTAAAAACAATTCAGGAAAAAGGGGCTCGTGAAACTCACCTTGTCGTAAGCAATTAAGTAACACAGTATACCAGCTACTAGTCCGGATCTGTAATACGATCCCTAAGTTCGTTACTATACAATCACTATTAATATAACTTTAACCGTGTTAACCGGTGCGTCTGGGAACATTGTTAACCTCGTACGGTACTCGTTCCGGGGGTAATGTTAACCCAGAAACACTTCTCCGGACTCAGATTGTGATATCGTTTAGAGTTCACTAGTCAAAATTACTATTAGTTGTTTTTCCCGTTTTGCGTGCCTAGCACGGTTATTCGTTTTTACGTTTCAAAAAAATGAGTTTGGTCACACGCGACCCGAAAATAGTTGTTGACTGATAATTTAATTATGGTTGTGAATTTAGAGCTCGGTTTAGACGCCCCGTTTGGCCGGGGGACCCGTTTCCGTCATTAGTGTACCGGAAACTGTTAAATCGGGTAAAAGGTACCCAAATCATCCGAATTATTTTCGGATGATTTATTTTTACTTGTTTAACTCAATTATATGAAAATGGTTCATTTTTAGGGTTTTTATACACCAGTCAGCTCGCTTATGCGAACTTTACCGGTTTACGCGTTTTAAGCTTTAAAAGTTTGTTTTTGCACCAATAATTATCCGTTTAATCCCAGATCTTGAAATTTTGCACAAATCACTTTTTGACAGTGGGGAATTTTATAAAAATATTTCCAGAATTAATTTTTATATTTAAAATTTATTTATCTATTTTTAAACACCATTAAAACACTAAATATGTCGTAAATACCAAACGATCTTAGAAAAATCCCAAATTTTTCCTGGATGACCCCTGCCATCCCCTTAGTCCCCTGTAATTTTTCCAGAACCAAAATCTCTTTTTATATGCCCTTTTTACCAAAACCATGCTAGAAAACCCTAGAACACGTTTAACCGAAAAGCCTACTTAGACTTCTCCAAATGACCTAAAATTTTGTGTGTGACTTATACATGTTATAAAAAGCTTATCTGGAATTTTCCAGAATTTTTCATGATATTTAACTATTTTTCACCATTTTTGGCCAAAACCGAGCATTAAATTCACCAAATATTCATCCTTTGTCCAAATATTACAAACAATTCACAGAACTCATATTTTCATATATATAACACCTCTGTAAAATTTCATGACCTAAATCTCAACACATCACAATCTGTCCAAATCTCAAACATTATACAAAAACCGAACTACCTTGTGTTTCTAGCTTCAAAACGTAAGGATCTCGCTTTCTAGCCCTTGCTATCAACTAGATACAACACCTACAAGCACAATAACACCACACCAAGCAAGTTACACCCACAATCAAGCCATTTCTTTCATGGTTTCTGTTATGATTTAAAAACAAAGATTTAACCGTAAAAATTCGTTTTTGGTTCGTGTAACTCCTTTCTTGGAACCAAGATCCCTTGTATAACCCGTATACATCACTTGATCATGCAAGAATCGGTTTTCATCTTTGAAACCTCATTTTCTTGCAAACAAACTCAAGAAACGAATATGAACACGTGAATAACTCGATCGTTACCTTGTTTTTCTTGCTAAAACTCTCGGTTTTTAGGTCATGAATTTGAGAGAAAGTGAAGTTTGTTCAATGTTTTGATGTAAAAAAAATGATAAGTAAGGGGGTTGGAACCCCTTATCCGATCGGAAATGAATGGGGGGTGGGGTGGGACCCACCTCTCCATTTCTAGCCACTAGTTTGGATATCAGAGATCTGGATAATGTTTTGGATAATCTGGTTCAGTTCGTTTTTTGGTTAAATGTTTAATTCGGCTTAAAACGAGGTTAAAACGGTAGTTTTTCGGCTAAAAAATAAAATTTATATAAAACCAATTTAAAAAATTCAAAAACTTAAACCATGACTTCATTGACTTAAAACATCATATTATTAATAATTGCGCATCTTTTTCGGCTTGATCGATCGCCTCTTGCTTGGTTTGGTATTAAAGGTTTCGTTTAACGTACCGACGTACCATTAAATCGAAATTCTTTTTCTGTGCTTTAATTCACTTATCCCGAAGCTTTAATACTTCGTAAACATCACTATATATTATATATCTCGTCTATAATGTATCCCCGATTCGTTCGGGCTTCAATAACCGTTAATCGGTTGATCGTATTTCCAATACGATTAACTGTATAATCAAGTATAATCCGTACTGTGAATCATACATACTCGTATAAACACATTATAATTCATATATTCATTATTAAATAACACATAAATAGTATATTCCGGTTAGGGTATACCTGATTCTGCCGGAATCGTTACAAGAATGGTTTGAAAAATTACCATGCGGACAGATTAAAAGTTGGAAGGATTTTGTAGCAAAATTCTCCCAACAACCAACAAAGAAAGCATACACGCGATCCTTCGGAAATATTGGATGTTGAAAGGCGAAATAATGAATCCATTGAGGACTTCATTACTCGTTTTAATAACGAGAGCCTTAACATTGGAGGGGTTAGTGAAGATATGCTACGGGGAGCATTCCGCCAAAATGTCCATAGTGACGCCTTGATCCGCACACTAACCGGAAAAGACGGAATGCCCGAGTCCTGGGATGAAATCATGACAACAGCTAAGTTGTTTGCAAGAACTGAAAAAACATTGGGGTCCAGCAGCCAGAAGCAATTACCAAGGGTCGAGTTCCAGACTCCAAGACCAAATAAACAAGCTAAAGGAACAATCTGGTCAAGGCTGCAACCGACCACAGAACAACCGAAGCAGTTCGATGCGAGATCGTTGATTGGCAACAAGAACAAGCGTAGCTTTCCAGCACGATCGTCCAACAACAGTTGGGCGCAGCTGTCAAAAACTCCTTCAGAAATCCACACAACTGAGAATTTGACCTTCCGCAAACCACAACCATTACCGAGGAAGTCGTTCCTCGATAATAAGAAACATTGCACGTATCACAATGACATAGGGCACAACACGAACAAATGTGTAGCCCTAAGGAATGAAATCGAGGCAGCTGTAAAGAACGGAAAGTTGGATCATTTGGTCAAAAGTGTAAGACCAGGGACTGGTAAACCTCCCGTAAAGGATAACCAAGGCCCGGCCAAAAGGCAAATAAAAGATTTGAACGTCCACATGATTCAGGGAGGACAAAAGATCAGTAGTAGTAGGAGGAAAGAGTTTGCGGATGAGGAATGGAAGAATGAACCAGTCATTTTTCCACATATCAGGGGAGGACGGTGCAATAAGAATCCTTTGATAATTACTGCTTTATTCGGACATTATCGATCGCAATATGTGTTCTTCGACACTGGTAGTACATCTGACATCATGTACGAACAGTGCTTCGAACAACTTGAGGAAGATGATAAAGAAAGGTTAAGGCCGATTCATGCCCCTGTTTCTGGATTGAGGGGGGGGGGGATAATGAACCCGCAGGGTATCATTACATTCCCGGTCACACTTAGTGACGGGGTCCATTCAAAACTGAGGAAGTCGAATTTTTAGTCTTACCGACAACTTCCAAACATGGCATTATTCTCGGACGAGAAGTAATTGGCGACTTCAATGCTCATCCGTCCAGAGCTCACCGGGCAGTAGGGGTTCCGACCCGCACCGGCGTAGAAATAATTCATGTCAACCGTCATTGCTTCACAACAGATAGTTCAAAACCAAGCAAGATCCCAAAACAAACCCAGAGAACTGAACCAGAGAAATGGGTTCTTAACAAGAAATTTCCTGATCAAACTGTGATAATCGGTCCGGCTATTTCTAAAATCGTCTAAACCTTTTTGAAGCAATTATTGACCAAAAATATAGACATTTTCGCATGGCAGCCCGCGGACATGACAGGTGTCCCGCGGAGCATTTTCAGAGCACAAATTAAAGGTGAATCCGTTGATCACCCCGATAGTGCAAAAGAAACGAAAGATGGGTCCGGAACAAACAAAAGCCATGAACGAGCAGGTACAAGATCTTCTCCATGCCGGTATCATACGAGAAATCAAATATCAGACGTGGGTAGCCAACCCGGTAATGGTCCCGAAAAGCAACGGAACGAATAGATTACAAAGATCTAAACAAGGCATGTCCAAAAGAGTTTTACCCACTTCCAGATATCGACTTGAAAGTAGATGTTGTGGCTCCATTCAAATTCAAGTGCTTCCTCGATGCCTATAAAGGTTATCAACATATTCATATGGCAGCCGGTGATGAGGTTAAGACAGCGTTCTGCATTGACCAAGGAACATTCTGTTACAGAATGATGCCTTTCGGGTTAAAGAATGCGGGTGCCACATACCAAAGACTGATGGATCAGGCCTTCAAAGGTCAAATAAGTCGAAATCTTGAAGTCTATATGGATGATTTGGTGATCAAAAGCACTGAAGAGGATCAAATGTTGAGAGACATAGAGGAAACTTTTGAAACTTTGAGAAGCATCAATATGAAGCTGAATCCAGCAAAATGCTCCTTCGGAATGGAGGAAGGAAAGTTCCTTGGGGTAATCGTGACGAGCATGGGTTTTAAGGCTAATTTGGACAAGATACAAGCAGTAGCTCGCATGCCATCTCCCGCATCCCTCAAAGAAGTTCAAACACTTAACGGTAGATTGGTAGCGTTAAACAGGTTCCTGGCAAACCACGCTGCTAAATCTTACCCGTTCATCTCAACATTAAGGAACTGTCTCAAAAAGGCACAATTTAGATGGACTCCGGAAGCTGAACAAGCATTCCAGGAATTCAAGAAGTGTTTAATGTAATTACCCACGTTAACAGCTCCTCACGCGGGTGAACCATTAACACTATATTTACCGGCGTCTGACATTGCCGTGGGGGCTGTTTTACTAACGGATAGGAAAAATGTTCAAACTCCGATCTATTACGTCAGTAGAACATTGTCAGACCCAGAAACAAGATATTCGATGTTGGAAAAGTTGGTCTTGGCATTAGTGTGCGCAGCCCGTCGGCTCCGCAGATATTTCTAGGGTCATCCCATCAATGTGTTAACTGGATACAAGCTCAAGAACATATTAAGTAAACCCGAATTATCTGGGCGACTGGAAAAATGGGCCATTGAATTGGGAGAACACTCGATAGATTATAAACCAAGACCAACAATCAAAGGGCAAGTGCTGGCGGACTTCGTCACAGAAGTCCCACAGCACAAAGAACAAGAATGTTTAATCGAACAACAACCTCAAGCATCTCCGGAACAAGGGCAAGTTTGGTCATTGTTCACGGATGGAGCTTCAAGAAATGAAGGATTAGGTGCAGGATTAAGGCTAGTCAACCCTGAGGGGCATGAATTTACATACGCCATCAAGTTAGACTTTAAAAGTGCTAACAATGAGGCGGAATATGAAGTCTTCCTGGCAGGCCTGCGGATAGCGAAAAAGCTTGGGGTGAAACATTTAGAAGCTCAGGTGGATTCAATGCTAATTGTGGGACAGATTAATGGAACATACGAAGCCAAAAATGACGTCATGGCCTCCTATCTGTCACAAGCGAGGGTCTTGATTCGCCAGTTTTCCTCTTTCAATGTTGTTCACATTAAGAGAAGTGAGAACAAATCGGCAGACACTCTTAGCAAGCTAGCTTCAACGAATTTTGAGCATTTTGCCAAAGATATTCGTGTGGAAGTTCTAGATCATCCATCCGTTCCACAAAACCAAGTCCTGGTAATCCAAACAGGCGTTGAATCTTGGATGACTCCCATTAAAGCTTACTTATCTTCCGGAGCACTTCCAGCAGGAAAAGCTGAGGCTCGGAAGATTAAGCACAAAGCTCTGAATTACCAGATGACTGATGACATTTTGTACCAGAGATCATTCCTTGGTCCGTTGTTACGTTGTGTAGACGCGGAAGACGCAAATTACCTAATTTGAGAAATTCACGAAGGCATTTGCGGGTTACACGCGGGACCAAGAATGACAGTTGCGAAGATCATGAACGCAGAATACTATTGGCCGGCATGCATTTTGGACGCTGTGCAAGAAATCAGAAAGTGTGATTCATGCCAACGACATGCTCCCAACACCCCGCGTCCAAAAAACGAGCTGATTCCGGTAACATCTGCCTGGCCGTTCCAAAAATGGGCTATTGACATTATGGGATCTTTCCCAGAAGCCCGGGACGAGTCAAATTCTTGATAGTGGGCATTGATTACTTCACCAAGTGGGTGGAAGCCAAACCGGTTGCATCAATAATGGCTTCAAGCGTGAAAAAATTCCTTTGGGAATTCATCATTTGCCGGTTTGGTCTTCTGCAAGAATTGGTAAGTGACAACGGGACCCAATTTGCTGACAGCGGACTACAAGAATGGTTGAAAGAACTTCAAGTCATTCAAGTTTTCACATCTGTAGCTCACCCGCAAGCAAATGGTCAGGTCGAAAGGACCAACCGAACTATCAAAGAAGGGATGAAAGCAAGGTTAGGAACTAAACGTACGGGTTGGGTTGACGAATTGCCCCATGTACTTTGGGCCTTCCGCACCCAAAAGAATTCTAGTAATTCAGAGACGCCGTTTAATCTAACCTATGGCACCGAAGCCATGATCCCGGCAGAAATCGGGATTCCATCCGCAAGGGTTCTGTTAAATGATGATAATGATCAGGAACTCAGGATGAATCTTGATTTACTTGAAGAAAGAAGAGAATTGGCATCGATCCGCGGGCACAATTATAAGCGACAGCTTCAGAAGTATTATAACTCGCGGGTCCAGACATGTGAATTCGATGCGGGAGATTTTGTCTTCCGCAACAACGAGGAGTCCGGTCAGGAGCCTCCGGGCAAGTTGGCCTCAACTTGGGAAGGACCTTATAAAATCAAACAAGTATTATCTAAAGGTGCCTACAAGTTAGAAAAGTTGGACGGGATTGAGATCCCTCGAACTTGGAACGCAGCACAGTTGAAGAAGTGCTACATGTAGCAGTCTTATTTATCCTTTATCTTGGCCTGCGTGCCCACATAGACTAGCAAGTTATGTAATTTCCTTTATTGTAAGTAGGCTTATGCCCAATTTATGAAAAACTTGTGCTAGGTTCATGTAACTTTGACAATTTGTAATCTTTTATTGACAAAAATGAAGTTCCGGATAGACACTTATATTATAATACATAAGACAAAGTGCACCAGAAGAGAATAAGACTTCTTATTATTAGTCAAAAGAGATTACAAGGGAGAAATTTTTACAAAGAAAAAACATATATATACATCTACGGGGCGACACTTCCATCTCCCGCAGTATTATCGGCGTCTTCCTCTTCTTCCTCATCAAGATCCAACAGCTCCTTTAATTGTTCCACCATATCCTCCTTATCGGCAAGTTCCGATATATGATCATAAAGGGAAAACTTCAAAGTATCAAAAGCTTTGGACTTTTCAATAAGAATGGAAGCAGTGTCTTTTCCAGCTAGGACATGTTCCTCCGGAAGCCGACCCTCAGAAGCAAATTTGTAAACTTCTTCAAAGCCCATCTGTCGGCCTGCTTGTTTGGAAGCACGAAGGAGTACCACAATGCAATTCCCAAGATCGTCACTATTTAGAACGTCAGTGATAACCTGTTAGGACATATAAACAAACGTAAGCACAAACAAGTCCGAATTGTTTGTGCTAACAAAAAGATTTGATACCTTGGGGATTGCCGCCGTCTAAAGCCACTTCTTATCCGCCCTGGCCCCCATCTTGTGAACAGCACATTCCAGGGCTTGGTCCCGATTCTTGGTGTTAAGGTCGGATAAGCGCTTGTCCTTGGCCGCTGAGTCAGCCTGAAGGGTCTTTATTAGCTCAGCTTGTTCATCCGGCTGCTTCTGGAGAACAGCCTTGGCTTCCTCAGCAACAAGGCGATTGGGTTTCTCCGCTTCCATGGCTCGATGACTGTCCCGAGCTTCAGTTAACGCCTTCAGAGCTTCTTTCTTGGCGTCAAGTAACTTAAGCTCGGTTTCATCTAACTCTCCATTCATAGCCAAGCAATCACGACGTATTTCTTGATTGGTGGAAACAGTATTCGCCATATGATAGGAGTTTGAGTCTAATAGCTCCTGGCGGATGCGGCGGCGTTGTCGTTCCCTCTCGGCAGGAGGGAGACTCTCTTGGAGATATTCGTGACAAACGTCCGCGTGGCTTAATACTGAATTCCGACTTAACGACCAACGAGGATTATGCGGAGCAGTGTCTTCCTCCACCTGAGGCGAGGAAGTCTGCCCCCCATATTTAAACACACTGACTCCACCTTGATTTCGGAAGTAATGTTCATGATGAGGTGGAGATGCTCGGACTCACCAACCTCTTTCTCCCTGATAGGAGAAGTATCCGACAAATTGAACGGATCTTGAACAGTGTTTAATGGTGAGGTTGGTGGAGTCGGAAGTTGTGTAGCAGTTAAACCCTTTAAACCTGAAACATTTCCAAAGTTAAACTTTTTAGGTCACCGAGAAGCGACAAGTCCAAATATAATCATGAGGGTTCAAAACTTACCCTTAGAAACATCTTGGACGGAAAGTTCTTGAAGGCGAGCCCCCAAGTCCAGAACTTTGGCCTTCTCCTTCCTCTTCATCTTCTTGAGAGGCGCGACATCAGATGGTTGTACTTTTCGTTTTCCAGCGGCCTTCGAAACACCCGCATCAGTAACCTGAGGTTCACCCTCAACGGATTGAGGACCACCTTCCCCACCTGTTGTCGGGTCAGTGGTGGCCTTCGAATCTTGCTTGCGGGTCAAACCTGCAGTTGAATGCGAAGGGTTAGTAGCACCAATTGATAACCCTCCTTCGCAGAGTGACGACTTTTCGCTAGACGAGAGAAGTACTATCACTCTGCCCGAAGTAGCGGCAGTTATAGGTCGGGGTTGAAGAATACCTTCACACTTTCAGACAAACTCCTCACCTTGAGCATACATCGCCTCGGAGACAACAGGCTCCGGAGAAAGAGTGGCGGAGAAAAGAAAGTTATTCCGTGTACGTTCCAAGAAAGGTACGTCATGGCGTGTAATTGGCGACGCACCATCATGCCCCCTACCTTGTCCAAAAGAGTGGAGAGAATCGTACCTTCACCTGTAATTGACAAAATGTCAACAAAGAGAACTGAGAATCCTAAGTGATTACAAATACAAACTTACTTCCGTCAGAATTTTCATAATAAGGCTCCAAGGCAGGGAAACGACTCATCTTGGCATGTACCATCGCCCCTTCATGGATAGGACGCATGGGTGTCGACGTTTTGGTCAGAGTGAGGAACCAGGCACGACCTTCATATTCGGAAGCAAGGACTTCCGGTAGTTTATCCTTCCGCTTCCGGTGAGTCATTGTAAACGGGATAACATCGTCCCAGATTCAGAAAAATTTTGATTTCCACCCGTGAATACTGCGAAGCCAATAGATCCCTTGCCGGTAGTAGCAAAACCATACCAGCATTCACGAAGGGTCATCTTGTAAAGAGCGGAAAACATGCCAACGGACGGTTCATAATTGTGCGCTTGACAGTAGAATTCGAAGTGTCGAATCCTTAGCATCCCAAAAGGATGAATCTGGGATAAGTGAATCCCATATGCCGTCAAGACCGATTGCAGGAATTTCGTCACGGGCAATCGGAAGTTCCCAGTCGTAAAGTGGTCTAGGTAGACGGCCATTTTCTTTGCAGGAGGCGCCGTTGCAATTGCCCCTTTCGACGGACGTTCGGCCTCCCATTCCGATGGAAAACCATATACGTTTTTAACATCGTCGAAGTCTTTCTCTTTAATATCACACCCAACTTCATTGATAGCGGGGGGACTTTTCTTCTGGCCTGCCATTTGAATGAGATATAAAGAAGAATATAGAAAAGCAAAGATCTGGAAATTCTTGTGATCTGATTAAAAGAGAGTCTGGAAACAATAAGAATGAATTAGAGACACCAAGGACTTATTTATACCCATCACAATAAATGTGCCCGTCTGACTGACAGAAGAAAGAGAAAGTGCGGACCATGGGATGACTGACACGTCAGGAGGGAGATACGAAAAAGCGTTTACAGGCTGTCAAACAGGCGTTTTACACGTCTTGTCAGCCACCGCTTAAAATTCTCTTTCCGCCACGTCATCAATACTATCCAACTTGCACAAGTTCAAAATTTAAAAATATCTGACAAAGGATATTATGTTACAATCAAGAATATTATTCACGAGGCAGAAAATTTCTTTATATTGATATCCAAAAGTGATTACAAAAATATGGGAAGAAATTACAAGTCTTAACTTCTAAATCTATCCTATGGGTTGGGAGCCGATGTGCCTTCCAGAGCATTAGGAGAAGTATCCTCAGACTCATCGTCTTCAGATTCATCATTTATGTATACCCGCAGTTGCCTCACGCCATCCTCAGCTAAGGCAAACTCCGGAAGCATATGTTGCAGCGGAAAGACTAGGTCATTATATTCTTTAACCCGCATATCAAGCTCCTGCTGCACATCAAGGCCATGAAGCAGATGGTTTTCAAAAGACTGCCCAGATTGGGCAAATGCCATCCCTTCGTTAAAGCCTTTGACCCGGCCAACTCCTTACGACGCAGTTGTCAGATTCACAAAGCAATCAGTAAGCTCTGTGCTCTTCTTAATATGATGGATGACCTGATAAGCGAAATTTGTCAACATTACGAAATCAAAATACACAAAAAATACACAGTTTATGCAAAACACTTACGGAGTCAAGCCCACGGTTGAGGAACCACTGCCTTTCCCGTTCAGCACGCTTCGCCCGGCCACGAAGTTCCTATAACTCGGCGGAGGCGCAGTTGTCTGCTTCACTTTGGGATTGCAGGAGGGAGTGATATGCAGACTGCATTTCAGCAGCAGTTTTGTC